>NC_089846.1:113050289-113350289 GCF_035609145.1 Eleutherodactylus coqui | reverse complement strand
ATAGTCACATGACCATAATGTGTGCAGGTCCTGAAGCCAAAGGATGGAGCTACAGGGCTCCGAAGAGGAGGTGGGAGTCATAGTATAAACCATAGTGTATACGTTTCTTGGGTCTTATCTAAGGTCTGTATTCATTTAGGGTGTTTCATCTGTGTCTATATTTAGGGGATCTACTCCAGGGTTTGTATTTATTTAGTGGTCTGAAGTCTGGATTTATGTTGCAATTTGCATTTATTTTGGGGTCTGAAGTCAGGATTTATTTCAGGGTCTAAGTTTAGTATTTATTAATTTTGAATTGTGATGAAAGTCATTTGCACTATTTGTGATTCAAATGCATTAGGATTGCGGTGTTTGGGGGTGTGGCCTATGTAAAGAATGCACATATAATAATAAAGAATTATGTGCATCATTTATCACATTTCTCATAGCAATCTCTCCAATGTCACCAGTCAAAAATAGGCAAGTGAGGTGTGTGTGAGTCTGTGCATATTTTGTATTGTTGACTGTCCATATGTATATTAGTGACCATGGGCGTAACTATAGAGGATGCAGGGGATGCGGTTGCACCCGGGCCCAGGAGCCTTAGGGGGCCTATAAGGCCTCTCTTCTCCATATAGGAAGCCCAGTACTATGAATAAAGCATTATAGTTGGGGGCCCCATTCCAGGTTTTGCATTGGGGCCCAGGAGCTTCAAGTTACGCCTCTGTTAGTGACTCATCATATAGTGGCCACCACTTCTTTACTGCACACAGAATGACATTGTTAATATTACCATTGTAAATATAGAGAAAGATTTCAAGTCCTGAGGGTCCTGTAATGAGGCTGGTATTATGGAAATGACGGTAAGGCTGTATTTATACACGGTGGATCCACAGCAAAAGCCACACTATTTGGTGCAGATTTTGATGCGGATCCACAACAGATTTCTATTGAAAGAGTAAAAACCTGCTGCAGATCCATGTGAGATCGGCACTAAATTCGATAGTGGGAAATATGGTGGGGACTATGGTGCAGATGTAATGAGCTGCCGTAGAAAGTTAAATTGTTGTCATGATAATGGACTACGAGTTGTGAAAAACCTGTGCCAAATTACCACGTGCATCAAAAACGATGTCACATTTTAGCATAGTAGGACAGAGCATGCCTCGAGGACACTTACTGATTGTCTGAGACCCCTGCTATAAAAGGAGAATCCCTGCTGCACCACAAACACAAAGTGTGAGACAGTGAGCCAGAGATGCTGCAGACCAAGAGCGCAAAAATCTGCAGGGAGCGCAGGGACTTTGAGCAAGACTGTTGACGAATCTGCTGCCGGATTGGCCAAGAGAACACTTGAATCCAGAGAAAAAGACATCTGATCCATAGAGGAGCCACCTGAAAGCCAGAGAGAAAGTGTGGGATTGTGCTGTGAGAGCAACAGACTAAGGCAAGGGAGAAGATCAGAGAGTTCATTGGCAACGACTTGTAAGTGAGGCCGGCCTCAGGAAAGCTTTCAGGTTTGCATATCACTAGAGATAAAACAGTTAGGCCTGCTGAAAGTAGAGACAGAGCCATTAGTGAGCAAACGGCTGTTATAACTTCTAGTCTCAAGTACTTAGGAGAGGACTATAATAGCTATATTAAGAGTTGAGCCTGAAATCTGAGAGATATTGATGCCATGGTACATCTAATATATATTCCTGATTTACTGTACCCTGGAAGCGGCACTTTAACCCTTACTGACAAACTGTGTGTGATGTTATGGGATTTGTTTTTCTGGTCTACAAGACTGATCTTCGAACTGCATTATTGATACTGTTTAGCTAGTATTGTCTCTATATGTGCACAAAGCATCATTAATCCTAGGATCTAGTTAACAGTAGCTTGGTGTTAGGTACACCGACAGTAAAAGTTAATTGCTTTGCTTACTTGTTATTATATCACTACTCCCTTGCATTATACTATTCCTAAACATTGCTGCACCATATCCTTAACCTGCGTTGTGATACCACCGACCGCTGACATGGATCCTCAACAAATGTGTCAATGGACTCTTAGGCTAACAGTATGGGTACTGCTTTAATATTGACACTATGAGCCTCTTATGTGCTTTAGTAGAGCTGTACTATGGGTACTACTACGAAGCTGGCTGTGTTAATGGACAATACAATATAGAGCAACCTGTTTTGTTCTTAAGCATGAAAAGAATTTCTGGTTTTACCATTTGACACTTTCTTCTGTAATCGAGTCACATTCACTTAATTGGCTGCTGTGTAAGATGTAGCCCCAGTCAAATGTGCAAGGCTGTGCCTGGCAAACCGTGAAGCGGCGCTCACTGGAGTGTCCTGATCACTTCATTCAGCTGATAACAAACTTGGGTTTTCCTTTTTTTGGGTGCAGAAAGTAAGACATACATTTCATTTTCTAAGAAACCTCGAAATGTTTTCTCTTTGACAGTTTTTAACACTCTTACTAGACAAGGGAATATTTCTGGATGGGAAGTTTCTGCCATCTGGTAAAAGGATCAATGATCATGAATAGACAATAAAAATGTCCCAGAATCCCCTAGACCGCTTGTGAGGTCCTTGAGTTTAAGAACTTTTTTGCTTCCCACAACTTTTTTAAAGACAATGCATGTCAATAATAAGAAGCAGGCTGCTGGGATTATTGTGTTGCAACTAGTTAGCTTCTTCTGCGGTACTTTTCCATCTTTGTGATTTGCATAAATTTCCCAGAGGAGCATTGGCCTTATAGTCTCATTACGTAGCTTTTAGGTGTCCCCACACCCCTTTTGGGTGCTCTCCTTGGGGAGAGACTATACCATCCCTATATCCACTCACCCTCTAGGTGTCCCCAAACAACTTTTGGGTGCCTTATTGAGTATTGCTGTATTTTTATATATGTAATGCATCCCTTACTACAACCAATATTTTTATTAAAACCCATTTATGATGCAATTATGTTATATGTAGAACTATCTAAAATATCTATAGAAGGAAGTGAAGAATTGGTTGCAAATTGTTCAAGCAGTAAAATGTCATTACACGTTGCTGACCGCTATGATGTTAGCTCACACATGAATCAGAAGTGGTCTCCATAAGGAAAAACACACGGTACTTAGCCGCGTGTTTTGAAGCGGCCTTGCCGATCACTCTTCCGCTGCGGCCGGCACTCCCATAGAGGAGAGCGAGGCCGCAGCAGAAGAAGAAAAAAAATAAACATGTTGTGGCCGGTTAATCCGCGCCGCAGCGCCGGCTTCTGCCGGCTTTGCTGCGGCGGATGCGCCGTCCCCTGTGGACGAGATTTCTGGGAAATCTCGTCCACAGGGCTGGCTAACCACGGGATTAGCGGCCGCAGGTGGATTTGCCGCGACGAAATTCTAGACGCCTAATCCGCCCTGTGTGAACCTAACCTTATACATTCTAAGGCCTTAGTCAGACGGGCGTTTTTAGCCGCGATTTGCGCATGCGCATGCGTCCGGCGATTTTTTAAAACCATTGCTTCGCAATGGTATCGGACACATGAGCGCTTTTTATGCGCTCGTCCGATAAATTATAGAACAAAAAATCGCAGATTGCACCTATCTGCGATCTGCGATTCCTGTTCTCTTCTGTTTATGCGCTCAATAGGGCCGGCGGCAGCAGCGCCGACCCCATGGAGAACATATAGAAGACAAATCATTCTTCTCTGCCACAGCTGTAACAGCTGTGACAGAAAAGAACGATGTTTGCCCATTGAATTCAATGGAGCGGCAATACAGCCGCTCCATTGAAAGCAATGGGCTGCCAGCGTGCGCGGGGTGAATTGTCGGGAAGGGGTTAAATATATAACCCCTTCCCTGCAATTCATCCTAAAATGTGTTAAAATAAAAAAAAATTGTATACTCACCTTTCCGCTGCAGCCAGAGCAGGCCGCGGCCGCTGTCAGTTCTCCTGAACTGCTTCTCGGCACTATTCAGCCGGCGGGGCTTTAAAATCCCCACCTGCTGAATGATCTGCCTCTGATTGGTCACAGCCCTGACCAATCAGAGGCTGAAAACACTCACACACCCATTCATGAATTCATGAATGGGTGAGTGACTGCTGCCTCTCAGCGCTGAGCCAATCAGGGGCAGGTCTGACTCACATCCATTCATGAATTCATGAATGGGTGTGAGTGAGGCATGCCTCTGATTGGCTCAGCACTGAGCCAATCAGGGGGCAGGTCTGACTCACACCCCCTTCACACCCACTGCAGAACGGCCGCTCGGAGCTCCGGCTGCTGGCAGGTGAGTATACAATTTTTTTTAATTTTTACACATTTTAGGATGCATTGCAGGGAAGGGCTTATATATTTAAGCCCTTACCGACAATTCATCCCGGGCTCGCCCGCAGCGCATTGCTTTCAATGGAGACGGCTGTATTGCTGTCTCCATTGAATGCAATGCGCTGGACAGCTCCGGCCCGTTTCTAATGAAACGCGGCTAGGAGCAGATTTTCGGGCGACTTGCGCGCATCGGTCACGCGATTTGCGGATGCGCATCCGTCATGCGATCCGCAAATCGTGCGAAAAAACGCCCGTCTGACTGAGCCCTATCTGCATATGCCCTCTGCAGTTAGGATGTCTATTGCAGTCCACAACATATGCTGTAATGCTCAGGAGCTGAACCAGCTTCATACAGGGCAGGTATTAGATGTCTTTGATGGCGAACACCCATGAGCAACAGCCGCAATCGGAAATAACTCTGATTGCAGCTGTTAACCCTTTAAATGCCATTGTGTCTTTTGACAGCGGCATTTAAATGTCCCGATACATTGGGCATTTAAATGATGGCTCTGTCATGATAAGACAGTGAAGTGCCATCAGGTGTCATACCAGCCTGGGGCCTTCTGAAAAGTTGAAAGTTCAATTTCATTAAAATATCGCATTATTAATCCCACCTAATTAATATAAATATCCCACATAAAATATGCAATGGCAGAACTGTGCTTTTATGGTCACCCTGTCTCCAAGGGAAAAAAAATGGAATAAAAAGAAATCAAAAAGGCCTATGTTCCCCAAAATGCTGCCAATACAAACTACTGGTTGCGCCACTAACAGAAAAAAAATCCCTCACACATTCCCATTGACAGAAATATTTATGGGGGTCAAAATATGGCAACAGGAAAAAGTTTTTTTTAAATAAAATACCTTTTTAAAAGTATTACTATATAAAAACACTACATGAGAGCTTACTCAGACAGGCGTATTTCGGTTGGGGTTTTCATGCCCAGCCGATATACGCTGCCCCTCTCTGCAAGGGGAGGAGGCAGGACGGGAGCTAGTGCACTCAGCTCCTGCCCTCTCTCCACCCCTCGCCACTGTTTGCAATTGGTGGGGGCGGGCAGAACCTAGCTCCGCCCTGTACCGCCCCTCCCATTGCAAACAGTAGCAAGGAGCGGAGGGGGGGGGGCTCAGTGCACTAGCTCTGATACCGTCCCACCTCCTCCCCCTGCAGAGATGGGCAGCGTATATCTGCTGATCGTGAAAACTCAACCAATATACACCCGTCTGAATAAGCCCTAAGTTTGGTATAGCTGTAATCGTACTGACCCACAGAATAACAACAATATGCCATTATAACTGCACTATAAATGCCGTAAAAATAATCCTCCAGCTCCTAAATAGTGCAATTGCAGTTTTATTCAATTTCATGTCACTTAGAAATTTTGTAAACTCCTCCAATACATTATATGGTCAGTTAAACGGTACCACTGAAAAAAAACAAGCCCTCATGTAGGTTTGTTACCCGAATAATACAAAAAAGTTATGATCATGCAGCAGGAATACCAGAACTGCTGAATGTGACCTGGACGCAGGCGCATGAATGACCCTTGGTCATGAAAGGGTTAATATGTTTCTCCTACCTTTTATATTTGACTGTGGCTCCCAAACCTCATTCAGTAGGACTGTGGTTCACAGCAAAAAAAAAAAAACGCAATAATTGTATTCACTTTACTATATTCCAAGACCAATAACAGTATTATTTTTCCACCAGCAGAGCCGTGTGAGGTCTTGTTTTTTTATGTTATGAGTTGTAGTTTCCATGGCTACCATTTTGAGGTGCATGCAATATTTTGATAACTTTTTGTGTTGTTTGAATGAAAAATAGCAATGCTGTCATTATCTTTTACATCGTTCACAATGCTGCTGCTGTCTGAGAAAGAACATCTAACATAATATTTTTGTTGTACAGGTCATTATAAATGCAGCGATACACAATATGTTTTCCTTTATTACTTTTTCTATAGTTAAGGCAGTTTGCAGGGGAAACTATATTCTTTGCATGTTGTGTTTTTTTTCTTATTACTTTTTTCACTTTTTTTTGCTCCCACAAGGGAACTAACTTGCAGATGTGATTATTCAATCACTAGCATACTACACTGCACAACTTAGGTATTGCAGTGTAGTATATATTTGATAGCTCTTCTTTCAGACTCCACTGGAGACAGGGTCTGATAGGCTGGCTTTCATGGCAGACCAAGGCCACAAGAACATATTTGCACCTTACAATCACATTGCGAGCTGCTGATGGGTGACAGGTGTAATGATTGATCATGGCATATAAGGAGTTAAACTGTCAGGATCAGAGAATTCTCCACACCCAGCTACTAGAGCAGGAGCCCAGCTGTCAATAGATAGCCAAGCCCCGTTCTTCCCAGTATGGGACTGCCATGCCGGCCTTAGACTAGGACTTGTGCTTTTACAGCAGCCCAGTCTACGGCCCAATTGTGATTGCTGTAAAGCATGTACGGATGTTCACTAAGGGGTTAAAACTGAAATCTAAAATGAGCCTTATCATTCTCATATCATACATGTTCCAGCAAAGTTGTCCCAATAATGACCTATTAAGTATCGCATCTTAGATGTTCCAATGGGATGTAGTCACTGAGAGACCGGGCCTAGCAAAAGTGCTTACAGATAAGGAAAAACCAATGTCAGCCAGCTAGTTTTTGCAGAACTATGATTCATTGAAGACTTTCAGTCTGGCCACCTCCTCTATGCTGAGGGATTCCAGCTTCGTGCCGAGAGCTGAAATGTCTCCTGGCGCAGTGAACAGAACAAACGTCATTACTTTCCATTGTCTCTTACTGTGGCGAGTACTGAGGAATGATTTACTTCTCAGACTGTGGTCTGATGTGCATGAAGAAAACAGCTGGAATAGGTTTCTGTGGTATAAATACAAGCGATAATCTGATACCTCCCCACTATAGTAATCTGTTAGTACAGCCGATAATCTGATACCTCCCCACTATAGTAATCTGTAAATACAACCGACAATCTGATACCTCCCCACTATAGTAATCTGTTAGTACAACCAGTAATCTGATACCTCCCCACTATAGTAATCTGTTAATACAACCAGTAATCTGATACCTCCCCACTATAGTAATCTGTTAGTACAACCGATAATCTGATACCTCCCCACTATAGTAATCTGTAAATACAACCGACAATCTGATACCTCCCCACTATAGTAATCTGTTAGTACAACCAGTAATCTGATACCTCCCCACTATAGTAATCTGTTAGTACAACCGATAATCTGATACCTCCCCACTATAGTAATCTGTAAATACAACCGACAATCTGATACCTCCCCACTATAGTAATCTGTTAGTACAACCAGTAATCTGATACCTCCCCACTATAGTAATCTGTTAATACAACCAGTAATCTGATACCTCCCCACTATAGTAATCTGTTAATACAACCAGTAATCTGATACCTCCCCACTATAGTAATCTGTTAATACAACCAGTAATCTGATACCTCCCCACTATAGTAATCTGTTAATACAACCAGTAATCTGATACCTTCCCACTATAGTAATCTGTTAATACAACCAGTAATCTGATACCTCCCCACTATAGTAATCTGTTAATACAACCGATAATATGATACCTCCCCACTATAGTAATCTGTTAGTACAACCAGTAATCTGATACCTTCCCACTATAGTAATCTGTTAGTACAACCAGTAATCTGATACCTCCCCACTATAGTAATCTGTTAGTACAACCAGTAATCTGATACCTCCCCACTATAGTAATCTGTTAGTACAACCAGTAATCTGATACCTCCCCACTATAGTAATCTGTTAATACAACCGATAATCTGATACCTCCCCACCATAGTAATCTGTTAGTACAACCGACAATCTGATACCTCCCCACTATAGTAATCTGTTAATACAACCAGTAATCCGATACCTCCCCACTATAGTAATCTGTTAATACAACCAGTAATCTGATACCTCCCCACTATAGTAATCTGTTAATACAACCAGTAATCTGATACCTCCCCACTATAGTAATCTGTTAATACAACCAGTAATCTGATACCTTCCCACTATAGTAATCTGTTAATACAACCAGTAATCTGATACCTCCCCACTATAGTAATCTGTTAATACAACCGATAATATGATACCTCCCCACTATAGTAATCTGTTAGTACAACCAGTAATCTGATACCTTCCCACTATAGTAATCTGTTAGTACAACCAGTAATCTGATACCTTCCCACTATAGTAATCTGTTAGTACAACCAGTAATCTGATACCTCCCCACTATAGTAATCTGTTAGTACAACCAGTAATCTGATACCTCCCCACTATAGTAATCTGTTAATACAACCAGTAATCTGATACCTCCCCACTATAGTAATCTGTTAATACAACCGATAATCTGATACCTCCCCACCATAGTAATCTGTTAGTACAACCGACAATCTGATACCTCCCCACTATAGTAATCTGTTAATACAACCAGTAATCTGATACCTCCCCACTATAGTAATCTGTTAATACAACCAGTAATCTGATACCTCCCCACTATAGTAATCTGTTAATACAACCAGTAATCTGATACCTCCCCACTATAGTAATCTGTTAATACAACCAGTAATCTGATACCTTCCCACTATAGTAATCTGTTAGTACAACCAGTAATCTGATACCTCCCCACTATAGTAATCTGTTAGTACAACCGATAATCTGATACCTCCCCACTATAGTAATCTGTAAATACAACCGACAATCTGATACCTCCCCACTATAGTAATCTGTTAGTACAACCAGTAATCTGATACCTCCCCACTATAGTAATCTGTTAATACAACCAGTAATCTGATACCTCCCCACTATAGTAATCTGTTAATACAACCAGTAATCTGATACCTCCCCACTATAGTAATCTGTTAATACAACCAGTAATCTGATACCTCCCCACTATAGTAATCTGTTAATACAACCAGTAATCTGATACCTTCCCACTATAGTAATCTGTTAATACAACCAGTAATCTGATACCTCCCCACTATAGTAATCTGTTAATACAACCGATAATATGATACCTCCCCACTATAGTAATCTGTTAGTACAACCAGTAATCTGATACCTTCCCACTATAGTAATCTGTTAGTACAACCAGTAATCTGATACCTCCCCACTATAGTAATCTGTTAGTACAACCAGTAATCTGATACCTCCCCACTATAGTAATCTGTTAGTACAACCAGTAATCTGATACCTCCCCACTATAGTAATCTGTTAATACAACCGATAATCTGATACCTCCCCACCATAGTAATCTGTTAGTACAACCGACAATCTGATACCTCCCCACTATAGTAATCTGTTAATACAACCAGTAATCCGATACCTCCCCACTATAGTAATCTGTTAATACAACCAGTAATCTGATACCTCCCCACTATAGTAATCTGTTAATACAACCAGTAATCTGATACCTCCCCACTATAGTAATCTGTTAATACAACCAGTAATCTGATACCTTCCCACTATAGTAATCTGTTAGTACAACCAGTAATCTGATACCTCCCCACTATAGTAATCTGTTAGTACAACCAGTAATCTGATACCTCCCCACTATAGTAATCTGTTAATACAACCAGTAATCTGATACCTCCCCACTATAGTAATCTGTTAATACAACCGATAATCTGATACCTCCCCACCATAGTAATCTGTTAATACAACCAGTAATCTGATACCTCCCCACTATAGTAATCTGTTAATACAACCAGTAATCTGATACCTCCCCACTATAGTAATCTGTTAATACAACCAGTAATCTGATACCTCCCCACTATAGTAATCTGTTAATACAACCAGTAATCTGATACCTTCCCACTATAGTAATCTGTTAGTACAACCAGTAATCTGATACCTCCCCACTATAGTAATCTGTTAATACAACCAGTAATCTGATACCTCCCCACTATAGTAATCTGTTAATACAACCGATAATATGATACCTCCCCACCATAGTAATCTGTT
This sequence comes from Eleutherodactylus coqui, assembly GCF_035609145.1. Taxonomy (NCBI): domain Eukaryota; kingdom Metazoa; phylum Chordata; class Amphibia; order Anura; family Eleutherodactylidae; genus Eleutherodactylus; species Eleutherodactylus coqui. The sequence continues at coordinate 113,339,989 of NC_089846.1, read as the reverse complement.
AATACAACCAGTAATCTGATACCTCCCCACTATAGTAATCTGTTAATACAACCAGCAATCTGATACCTCCCCAACCAGTAATCTGATACCTCCCCACTATAGTAATCTGTTAATACAACCAGTAATCTGATACGTCCCTACTATAGTAATCTGTTAATACAACCAGTAATCTGATACCTCCCCACTATAGTAATCTGTTAATACAACCGATAATCTGATACCTCCCCACCATAGTAATCTGTTAATACAACCAGTAATCTGATACGTCCCCACTATAGTAATCTTTTAATACAACCAGTAATCTGATACCTCCCCACTATAGTAATCTGTTAATACAACCAGTAATCTGATACCTCCCCACTATAGTAATCTGTTAATACAACCAGTAATCTGATACCTCCCCACTATAGTAATCTGTTAATACAACCGATAATATGATACCTCCCCACCATAGTAATCTGTTAATACAACCGATAATCTGATACCTCCCCACCATAGTAATCTGTTAATACAACCAGTAATCTGATACCTCCCCACTATAGTAATCTGTTAATACAACCAGCAATCTGATACCTCCCCCAACCAGTAATCTGATACCTCCCCACTATAGTAATCTGTTAATACAACCAGTAATCTGATACCTCCCCACTATAGTAATCTGTTAGTACAACCGATAATCTGATACCTCCCCATTATAGTAATCTGTTAGTACAACCGATAATCTGATACCTCCCCACAATAGTAATCTATTAGTACAACCAATAATCTGATACCTCCCCCAACCAGTAATCTGATACCTCCCCACTATAGTAATCTGTTAGTACAACCGATAATCTGATACCTCCCCACTATAGTAATCTGTTAGTACAACCGATAATCTGATACCTCCCCACTATAGTAATCTGTTAATACAGCCAGTAATCTGATACCTCCCGAGTATAGTAATCTGTTAATACAACCGATAATCTGATACCTCCCCAACATAGTAATCTGTTAATACAACCGATAATCCGATACCTCCCCACTATAGTAATCTGCTAATACAACCAGTAATCTGATACCTCCCCACTATAGTAATCTGTTAGTACAACCGATAATCTGATACCTCCCCCAACCAGTAATCTGATACCTCCCCACTATAGTAATCTGTTAGTACAACCGATAATCTGATACCTCCCCACTATAGTAATCTGTTAATACAACCAGTAATCTGATACCTCCCGAGTATAGTAATCTGTTAATACAACCGATAATCTGATACCTCCCCAACATAGTAATCTGTTAATACAACCGATAATCTGATACCTCCCCACTATAGTAATCTGTTAATACAACCGATAATCTGATACCTCCCCACTATAGTAATCTGTTAATACAACCGATAATCTGATACCTCCCCACCATAGTAATCTGTTAATACAACCGATAATCTGATACCTCCCCACCATAGTAATCTGTTAATACAACCGATAATCTGATACCTCCCCACCATAGTAATCTGTTAATACAACCAGTAATCTGATACCTCCCCACTATAGTAATCTGTTAATACAACCGATAATCTGATACCTCCCCACCATAGTAATCTGTTAATACAACCGATAATCGGATACCTCCCCACTATAGTAACCTGTTAATACAACCAGTAATCTCCCACTCATGTTACAATATGACAATCCATACAATTACACATACATCATGTCCTACATACATCGCCAGTCACTGTTTTCACAACTCTTCTTCTCAAATTGAACAACTCATGTGTATATAGTGACCTGTTCCAGATATGTTAGTTAGTAGGTCTTTATACAAGTTTCATATAGGTTCTATACGTTCATATTCTAAATATGCCAAACGCCGTATACCCATCGGTAACATACAAGTTACTACTAATACAATAACAAAATGTAGGTGTCTTCCAGGGTTAAAATATTGATAGCTTATTTTTAGGATAGGTCACCAATATGAGATCAGTGAAGGTCTGACTTTTGCTCCCCTACTGGGACACTCATTGCAGGAAGTGCGGAGTTTCCCAACCTGTTTTTGCTCGGACTGCAAGTCACTTTCAAACATGGCAAGTCCGACTATGTATGTTAAAGGGAAAATAATTGACTGATTCATGTGACTTTTACCCTAGTGTTACTTTCCGGTGATGTGGCTTTGATTCTAGGTCCAATTTCAATAACACTATAAAACACCCATTTTGTAGGTAATGCTGCCACCAGCTGGGAAGCCACATGCAAGGGGTCTAAGAGTCACATGATTAAATAGGATGAACACACCCTTTTAGCTTTAACAGTTAAGCTGATCATTATCAAACATGTATGCTACTTTTAATAAACAAAACAGAACTTGCCATGAGTTGAGTTTCATGTAGACATAAAGATCAGTCATTTGTGATGATGGGTAGGTGGAACATTTCCATCATGTACATTTTCTCTCCTGTTGAATTAGTTTACAGAAGGTCTATTCTGTCTTCCACTAATAAGGTGGCAACTAAAGATGAGCGAGTACCAAAATGCTCGGGTCCTCGTTATTCGAGTCAAGCTTTTCGTAATATTCGAGAGCTCTACTCGAGTAACAAACAGCATTGAAGTCAATGGGAGACCCGAGCATTTTTGTATTTGACCGCCCAGTGCCGAGCCTTTTTTCTTCTCTCTCTCTCTCAGCATAATCGAGTATGCTAATACTCGAACGAGCATCAACATGTTCGCTCAACTCTAGTGGCAACCCATTGGTTGATCATGCTATATAATAACTCACTGAGCTGACTGCACAAATCCACATAAACCATTGAAACCATAACATTTATACAGATTTACAAAATACTACAACCCCAATTTCTAAAAAGTTGCTGTCTAAAATGTAAATAAATGTAAAGGAAAAAAAAGAATGCAATGTTTTAAAAATCTCATAAACCATATTTTATTCACAATAGAACATGGAACACATCAGAGGGGGAAAGGGAGACATTTTTCCATTTCAGTTAAATAAAAAATGATCTCATTTAGAAATTGATGGCGGCAACACATCTCACAACAGTTAGGGCAGGATTAACAAAAGGCTTGAAAAGTAAGTGGTACTAATGAAAAACAGCTGGAGGGTCAATTTTCTACTAAGTCACATGACTATGTATAAAAAGAGCATGTTACAGAGGCAGAGTCTCTCAGAAGCAAAGATGATCAAAGGTTCACCAATGTGGGGAAAAACTCCATCTAAAAACTGTGGAACAATTTCATAAAAATGTTCTTCGGGGCTTAGTCACACGGGCGCCGATGCGCCCGTGCGACTGAGCCCTTACTGCAGGAAGAAGACAGACGCACTGCAGGATGGATGACTTCCCGCAGCGCCGAAGAAAGAACACATGCCCAGCGCTGCAGAGAGACATCCGTCCTGAAGTGCGGCCGTCTTCTTCCTGCAGTACACGGGCGCCGACGCGCCTGTGTGACTAAGCCCTAAACGTAAAATTGTAAAGACTTTGAATATCCCACCATCTATAGCAGATAATATCATCAAGAGATTCAAAGAATGTGGAGAAGTTCATGTGCATCAAGCAACAAGGCCGATGGTCAATATTGTATGCTTGAGGTCTGCAGGCCCTCAGGCGTCACTGCATTAAACACAGGCATAATTCTGTAATATAAATCCCTGCATGGGCTCAGGAATACTTCCAGAAATCATTGTCTGTGAACACAATTTGTCATGTAATCCACACATGCAAGTTAAAGCTATATGCAAAGAAGCCATATATCCATATATCAACACAATCTAGAAACACCGGCCTCTTCTCTGAGCCACAGTTAATTTAAAATGAATTGTGGTAAAATTGGAAGCTGTTCTGTGGTCAGATAGATCAAAAATTGATATTGTTTTTGAAAATCATGGATGCCGTGTGCTGCAGACTCAAGAGAACGGGGGGCATCCAGCTTGTTATCAGGGCACAGCTGAAAAGTCTGCCTGATGGTATGGGGTTGCATTACTGCCTATGGGATGGGCAACTTACACATCTTGAAAGGCACAATCAATACTGAGAAGTATATAAAGCTTTTAGAAGAACATATGCTTCCATCCAGACGAAAGCCCTTGTATATTTCAGCAAGACAAATCTAAGCAACACACTGCATCCATCACAGCAGCATGGCTTCACAGAAGAAGAGTTCAGGTGCTGAACTTTCCACCTGCAGTCCAGAGTTGGCACCAATAGAAAACATTTGCCTCGTTATGAAAAGAAAAATCCGACAAAAGGCGACCCAGCACTGTTGAGCAGCTGGAATCCTACATCAGACCAGAAGGGGTCTCCTCACTTCCCAGACGTTTACAGACTGTTGTAAACAGAAGAGGTCATACTACACAATGGTAGACAAGGCCCTGCCCAACTTTTGTGAGATGTGTTGCTGCCATCAATTTCTTAAATGAGTTAATTTTTTTAAAATGCAATGGAAAAACATCTCCCCTTCTGATCTATTCTATTGTGAATAAATTATGGTTATTTGAGATTTCCAAATCATTGTATCCTTTTTTGTTTACAATTACTTACATTTTACCCGGCGTCCTAACTTTTTAGAATTGGGTTTGCATATAAAAAAGGACAATAAAATGACAACAAAATGGATACGATTGGTGGAAAATAGCTGTGGAATATCCGCTGACTGGCCTTCGGAATGAGCATTGTAACACACCCTATAACTGCGATTACACTATATACCATTTATGGAGAAGGACAAGGAGGGTGTTGATATAATTTTTTGTCTGTGTTATTTTTCATAATTAAATTACTTATTGGGTTTATTTCGCAATGTGTCATTAATAAAACACGCAGCTCTAAAGTCTGGCTGCAGAGGATTCGTTCAATCAATTGAAACAAAACATGTGTCTCACACTGTCCATGCTTTGTCTTGAGACAAGTCTCCTGTGTGTGTCTGGTTGTTGCCAAACTCCATAAATCTACATAACTTGGTTAATACATTGTAGGAAAAGTCTGTGACGGGTCAAACTCTCCGGCAGATAGAATCAGGACTCTGCGCTATGTGTTGTACAATTCATAATCCATTGTGGCCAGCCGAGGATTAAACTGGTATTCAGAACTTACTAAATTAAGGAGGCTTTATAAGATTGAATTAGTATAAACGACACAATAAACAGAACTCTCAAATTAACCCCAGATGGTGTTGCATTGATAGGTACTAGAGATGAGCCAGTATACTCGCTAAAAGCAATTGATCAAGCGAGCATTGCCTTTAGCGAGTACCTGCCCGCTCGAGACAGAAGGTTCGGGTGCCAGCGCGGGGTAGCGGCAGTCAGCAGGAGGGAGCGGGGGGGAGATAGGGAGAGAGAGATCTCCCCTCTGTTCCGCCCCGCTCTCCCCCGCAGCTCCCTGCCCGCCGCCGGCACCCGAACCTTTTGTCTCGAGCGGGCAGATACTCGCTAAGGGCAATGCTTGCTCAAGCAATTGCCTTTAGCGAGTATACTGGCTCATCTCTAATAGGTACCAAACACACAGGGGTTGACATCTCATTTTGCCTCATTGGATTAAAAATGAAGAAAATTGCAAAGATGTCCAAACTGCGTGGTCTTTCAATGAAGCTTATTGGAGATGGAACCAGCTGAGCAAGTGCTCCTATAGATTTCAATAGGGAGAGCTGCACTGCCACTTCTCCACTTTGTCTCCTTATGGCAGTTGTCATCTTGGCTTGTTGAAAAGCCATCCCCTGACACCTCATTTTCCAATGAGTAGGGTCCCAGATGTCAGACCTCTGTCAGTCAGATATTTATGTCTGGAGCGAGAAAAACCCTTTAATTTTTAACCTGTTTATAAATAATGCAGAATGTGACATAAAAAAAAACCCATAATGGTGCACTGATGAAGCCTCGGCGGTAGTTATGGTCAGGCTTGGAATATTTTAAAGGAAACATATATTCCTCATTTTTTATATAAGTTATGTTATAAAATGCATCATTTTCTACCTGCCAATTTCTAATTCATTCTATGCTGGGAGGATATTAGCTGCTACATGACCGTCTGTGCAGTACAACTGTGGAGAGGAATGGAATTGACATGAGTGACCCTATTTCTAAGAAATAATGTATTATTGATATGGCAGCCAATACTACTGCACTACTGAAACCATAGAGAAAGAGCAACTGCACCAAGCATTTCTAAAGTCTAGTTACAGAACACACAGTCACAACACTGTGATATCGTTGATATTTTTTATTTTGAATGAGCTGCAGTTAACCCCAGAACTAAAGAGGTTGATGGGTCACAAAGTTATATTTTTAAATTTGTATCAAGTGAATGAAAACAATAAAAGAAAGGGGCCGTCCTCAGACTCGGCGATCCAGCGCTGCAGCCCTGCGGTTCCTCCGGTCTCTGTTGACAGTGGAAGTCAAGGAAGCAATGTTTGCTGATCATAGGTCGCAGCAACACTGCCTGTTCTCTTGGCTTTAGCACTCACAGCTTGGGTGCCATGATGCCAAGAGTTCCAAACGGTGAGACTACAGCCTCTGATTGGTAGACAGTGGTTGCCTGACTTGCGCTGTCACCAGAGACCAGAGGAATCGCGGGGCTGCAGCGTTTGATCGCCGGGGCTGAGGACAGTTAAGTACCCTTTGCTTTATTGCTTTCAGTCATTTGGCACGAATCCAAAAATATGACTTTGTAAGCAGACAACTAGAGATGAGCGAGTATACTCGCTAAGGCACATTACTCGAGCGAGTAGTGCCTTAGCCGAGTATCTCCCCGCTCGTCTCTAAAGATTCGGGGGCCGGCGCGGGTGACAGGTGAGTTGTGGCGGGGAGCGGGGGGGAGAGAGGGAGAGATCTCCCCTCCGTTCCTCCCCACTCTCCCCCACCGCTCCCTGCCCCCAGCCGGGCCCCGAATCTTTAGAGACGAGCGGGGAGATACTCGGCTAAGGCACTACTCGCTCATCTCTACAGACAACCCCTTTAAATATGGATACAACACTAATGATGCCTAGGCTGCAAACAGTTGCACCAGTGCAAATACAAAAAACCATGCATGATCCGGAATGCTTGTAAGAGAGATGGAAAACTTATGAAAAATGTTATGTTTGATAAGGTTTTGAATGCTCTTGATAGGAAAATGATATAATTCCAGTTTTTGTTACAGTAAGGGCCAGTAATGCTACTAATTACTAGGAGTAAAAATATAAAAGCTGTATGATTGTTTGGGAAACGATTACATGCTAGTATTATTAAGGGAAGTGAATAATGTGTATTATACAAATGTAAGGGGTTAAACCATAGCTGTGTAAATTCAATGTTACTTGCACTGTCTGTATCTCAGTAGCATCAAATTTAAAAAGTACCTTCTCTTACAAATATTGAATACAGATAAGGAAACGCCTAAATACACCGGAATCGTGGCAGCAAAACTGACACATTTTTGTTGTATTGTGGTCAATGCCCTAATGTTCTATATTTTTATTATTTTGTAATAAAAGGTGCTTTTTAAATTTCTCGTTCTACCATTGGCTGAACTGGATTTTTCCCTCAATGCTACTGGTCTACATGCGGTTGGTCGAACGCTTTCGTGTTCTGCCCTTTTCGGTATTGAAGTGGTTGGTGAACTTTCTTTTGGAATTTTCTAGTGTGTGTATCAGACAGGACCTTCAGAGAGAAAAGGGTGACTCAGCGGTTTTAGAAAGCACAGATAGGAGAGTTAAGCCCCAATTACATGCAACGATTATCGCTCAAAAGTCATTCAAACGACGTCTTTTGAGCGATGATCGTTGCGTGTAAATGCTACCATTGTTTCCTTTTCGTCTGAACAATGATTTTTAGTTGAGTTTAAAATCCATAGCTAGGCCGGAGAGCTAATAGGAGAGACCGTGTGCTGTGATTCTCCATGGGAGTGCTGATAACATTGTATTCAACTGCTGTCCTGCAGCAGAACAAAAGGGCTGTATGCAGATAACAGACCATCTGCTGTTCTCTGCATACAGCTTAGGGAGGCTCATTTACATGCAAATGAAGATAATACGCTGCTAATGGGCATTAGTAGTTTATGCAAAATGATCGCTCCAACTGTCATTCACCCTATCTTTTGAACGAATTTTGAGTGATCATCTTTGCGTGTAAATGGGGCTTTAGTTAGCAATCTTTAGAGCTAAAAGGAAGAGCAAAGAGTCCTATGGGGCCAGTCTGTCTCATCAGGCAGTGAGGCAGCAGAAAGGCAGAACTAGCAGAGTGACGCATCAGAGCTTAAGTGGTTAGAGGCCGTTTTAGAGCACCAATGGGTCTGTGAAAGGTCTACGCAGACCTGTGCTGTGCAGATGAAAAATTGCCAAAGAGAATGGAGGTGCCGATGAACCACTGGGGGTTGAGGACCTCACAGCATGTGAAAGAAGACTTTACCTGGAGTCAAAGACAGAGCAGGTGCTATAAAGGTCTGCACAGCAGATGCTGCACAGGTGAAGATGGAACCAACAGCAAGGATACAAGCGCTGTGGAGGTGCCTATACCAAGTCGCAAGAAGCATATATTGTAGCAAAGACTTCTGTGCATGTATTATGTGCCAAAATGTTGTCAGGGATGTGTAGAGCCCCTGTTTGGTTTTTGTAAGATGTGTTGAATGTACGTAGCTAACAAGCTTCCACACAACAAGGCAGGAGAAAGCTGGATGTGGAATCCCAGCAACTGCCAATATGAGTGAGAATACCTGTATAGGGTGGTGAAAGCCCCACATGTATGTGAGCCAGAAATATTGAGAAGAAAACTGTTACATTTTGGATAGAACATAAATAGACAAGCCCTGTGACTACCTGTGCCTTGCTGCTGCCACTTGGTGAACCTAAGAGGTGTTATACCTGATATTGTAAGCTATATTTGGTTACTGTCGCTTTAAGAGTAGGGTAACGAACGATATGTAATATGATTATGCAAAGTTTAAGCATACAACCCCTCCTGTGGGGTAAAATAATGTACATATCATCTATGTTTTAGTTAAGTTTATTTTTAGGGCATATAACATGCCTCCTTGTGTCACCACTGCACGATACATACCATCCACCTGCTTCACAAATGCCACAGAAACAGATACTTGTGACCTCGCTGCAGAAGATGTGGTATTTTATAACAGTATATTGAGCAACACATGGTTAGGTTATAGCTTATCCTGTATATTACTCTATAGCTTATATTGTTTATGCTTAACTATATAGTTGGATGTTTGTAACAGTTTGTGCTGTGGCCCGCGCTGATGTGTGTGGATTTTAACCAGTGACTACTGCCAGGTGTAAGGCAGTTTTTAGATGAGCCAATTCTCGTTTGAATGTTGACGTAATCGCTAGCTTGTTCGCTCTCATTCAGTCTGTTTACATGGGCAGACACATCATTGGCTCGTTCAAATGAGCATCGTTCAGTCTTTCACATAAACAAATGAACTGAACAATAAGTGAATGAGCCAACAATGATTTTTATGACTGCATAAAATGAACAATGCGCAAGAAGCTAATTATTCTCGTTCGTCTTTTAGTCATTGTCTTGTGTTTAGACTGAACAATTATCATTCACTTTCACTTTGTTAGGTCTGGAACACGTGGGCGTCGTACTCTGAATCTTTGGTTGCCTTTTTTCCAGCACTACCATGGTTAAATTGGTTCTGCCTCTTCCACCTAGCTGCAGATTGTTGGTTATCTCTGCAGCACTATATAGAGGCCTCAGACCTGACATCCCCTGCTGTAGTATTGGTATATGAGCCTTCATATATGCTTGGTCTACAGTTTGCTCCAGTACTTCTAGCTTGGTCCTGAACTTGCTCACTCCTTGGTTCTGCAGACGGCATGGTATTATCCAACTTTCTGGCTTCCTGGTGATCAGTCCTGACAAGTTAATCAGCGCCTAGGTTCCTGTGCAGGGCCGCCCTTGTCAGGGCGAATTCTCTGCTGTTGATAGGCAGGACCTTTCCATCTCCTGCTTTCAGCATAGAGCCAGTTTCCCTGGTCACCTTGCATTCTAAGTTACGTCTTCCAGCGGTGAGCATCGGGTATCCAGAGTCTGCTGTCTGCCGTGCTGGTCTATTCAATCTACTGGTTGGGTGACACAGCGGATCCACATCAAACCCTAACACACTTGTTTGAATGATTTTTTTAAATGATTATCGTTATTTTCTAAAGGCACCTTAAAGCCCCAGGTTACTGTGCTGACTGGAGCTTCTGCATCAGTGGACAAATGAAAGGCCATGTTGTGCCCCGTTGGGTGTTGCTGAGTGGGATATTTAAGGCAGGGTGTAGAATGCAAGTTGTTGTGTAGCTATGGTAGTGAGGAGTGCAAGCGTGAGTGGGCACTGCAAAGTTGGAGTGGTTGGGCCTAATGCCTTGAGAGAACCCTGGTAGCCAGTAGAGAGAGGTTAGGAGAAGCCGAGTCATATGAGCTGTGAGATAATTCCATGGAACCTCCTGTCCAGAAGAGTGAATGCCTGATCAATTGGACTGTAGAAGCTGTGGTAGATCTCTTTTTTTGCTGTGTTGCTGAAAGTGAGAGAGGCCTCCATCACAAGGACTGCGATTGTTAAACACTATGTAATGTGTTGAGTGTCCACAGAGCCATGGGGGGCCTGAAAGTATTTTACAGATTGTGTGTACATAAAATGGCCTGCAACATAATATAAGTGACTGTGCCTATATGAGAAGCTTAATAATTTACAGAGGGCCCATAATTGTGCTAAAGACTGAAACTTGTGCCTGCAAAAGCCAGCAACTTGAGACAGTATTGCGAAAGAGCAAAGTCTACAGTGCTTGAGTGTTTGAAACTGTATTACAACATTCTGAAACTGTGTGTCATATTCAAGTGACTTCCACTGAGTGAACATACTTATAGTTCACTGTATTTGATGCCCCGTCTCTTAATCCACCTCTACTTGGGACTCGCTCGTATGTCATGATAGAAAAATGAGTAAATAAGTGTTATCCCCATGGCAAAACATTGTTTTGCTCTCAAGTGGTTAAGGCTATCCATTTTCCAAATGGAGACGCATGGACAATCTACAGGTTTGATTTCTGACTTCTGAAACCCCCAAGCTTGTGGTCAGCCATACATTTCCCTTACAGCAGCCACCTACATTGATCTCTTTGTATCAAACCCATGTGAAAAACGGTCAGATGACCCAACAGATCACTTGTCTGGATCTGTTCCCACGTAAATAGATGCATGACTTTTGGCATGAGTAGTTTTGGGTGTAACCCTATTTTGCAATCAAATCTCCAGCCACAGGAGATATTACTTGGACATTGTGCTACAGATTAAAAGAGCACATTGTTCATATTCTGTAAGACAACTGAAAATAACATTCCTATGTAGAAACCATCGTCACACAGAGAACCTTCAAAATATAGTCATTAGATGGGATGTGACCAAATCCTGTTGTTAGGAATGCACTGTTAGTCCTCACCATTGACCCAAGCAAGGAGATGCTTCATCAGCTTTGGAAGATGATGAAATGGAATGTAGTGACAAGTTAAATCTATAGGCAGGATCACTCAAAATTTGCCAGTCCATAAATTACAATTCTCCACCTTCAATGGCCTTTTCGAACATAGCTCTTAGTGTGCAGTATGAAATAGCTAATCTCTGTTCCAGCTGTTTCATAGAGATATGATGGTCTGCCCGCAGTTCGGTTTCTTGAACATGTTTAGATGGATCAGCGACTTTCTCATACACCCAGTCACTTACACTTACCTGGCCATCACTAAACTCAAGACATCGTTTCCACACATTATACTAACTCATCATGGCATCAGAAACATTTACAGTTAAAAGTTGACAATACAAGGTTTTCCATGGGCCTGAGAGGTGGTTGGATCCTATAAACAGGAGCATAGCTAAAGGGGCTGAAGAGGTAGCAGTCCAATCACATCTTGACCTTGGTGGACCCAATGGAATCCAATGCATCACCGTCACATAAAAAGACACTGGTATTAAAAATAAGTCTTTATCCAGTGCTAGCCAAAACTAGTCTATAACAAGAGAACACGGAAGGGTTCTTAGCTGAAGGAGAGCTTCCAGATCAAAGACTGAGTACAGCTAGACAAGAAAAGTAACCACTCATGACTTTCCAAGGGGTATACCATTGGAAGTAATGTATATTGTACATATTTTTGTATTACTTAGACGACCAGTATTATAAATTACACATGGTAAGCTGGGGCACTGGTACAGATTTTTCATTGGGGTCCAGGAGTTTTAAGTTATCCTTCAGCCTGTGAACACAGTTCTCACAGAAGTTGTCCGTATTAATGCAGCCCCTTTGAGAAGGCCAATCACAGAATACCAGTAAGGCCATCACCTAAATCCATTTCCCCATCATGCATAAAACCATGTTATAGGGATCTCTTTTACTACCAAAATCTGGATGGTTAAATTAATTGGAGTCCTATTTATCACAGTGATTGCATAAGAACATAGACTAGAATGACTTTGGAGGGAATCTACAGAGTAAGGAGACATTTTCTGCTCTACGTGTACCCCATTAGTCTACCTTAATCTCTTAGCTGGCATGACAAATAATTTCCAATTGAACATTCAGTATGAATTGTTATTTTAACTAAGAAAAAGAACATAAAAATGTAACGCAGTGCAGATGGGACAGATTCTTCTTACCCTTTGGGAGAGCCATTAAACACGAACAGCTGTCTTCTCTATAAAACTGGCCTGTGCTTAATAATACAAGCTTTAGTGTAACTTTCATATGAAGGAGAAAACCTTCTGAGTATTGTGTCTTAAAGTGCACCCACCACTTGCTTGTTGTATAAATATAAATTGTATCATAGTTTTCTATCAGGGGCCAGAGTGTCGCGGGTGGGTGGCAGATTCAGGATACGATGCAGCAGAAGGAGTTACAAAAACGAGTAATATTTATTTATGAGCAAAGGAATGAACATGAGCAATGTTGTAATAACAAGTAGGCAATTATCTTTTACCATACAGTAGATTTACCTGAAGCTAACTACGGCTAACTAAATCCTGGGATTGATAATACTCATGCAGAATATGAAATAAAAGTAATGCAGAAAAAGGTATCTAAAATGTTGTAAAGAGATAAGTCCTCTTAGACAGAAATATAAATTACATAATCCATACTTTAGGGATTTACACTTTCCTACTAGCAACAGAGTCCAACTGAGGCTTAGCGTTTGTACTCTCGCTGATATGCCTCTGTCCAGGAGGTTCATGTTGCTGTGACACTATCTCAGCTCGTACCCATGAGCATCAGTACAACCCAAGTCCTACATGACAGGCCAGTTGTTTAACTGTTTGTTTTCCTATGGTGTGCACAACTAGCAGGTTTTACTAAGGCTGGCCTCACTGATGACTCGTTGACAATGAACTCCTCAGGGTCTTGGTCCATTGCTCTGCCATGCTCTCCCACTCTCACTATCTTCCAGATGGGTCTTCTCCGTGGATGCCGGCGTTCACCCAGGCTCTACAGCAGTACCAACTCAAACAGCCCCTCTCACATCAAGGAGCTCAGGCTCCCACTGCTTTTTCCTTTCTGTCAGGAGCAGCTCCTCTGAAGGCTGTTGTACCTCTTTAGGAGTATCTCCACTCGCTAACACAGTCTCTGCATTCTGTTTATGGTGTGGCAGAAATTCCTTTTACAGTGCTGACATCACCTCACTAGAAAGTTCCCAGGGACCATGCTCAATTCTGTTTAGAGCAGCCATCTTGGTGCTCCATCGCCAAGGCCAGTACACCCTTTGGGGGAGCCCCTTACTCAGTGACAATGCTCAGCTTAACAAACCTTTATTGCTACCCATTATCCAGTGTAAATATGGCCTCAATCAGCTGACAAACGAGCAAGCACCTGTTTATGGGCTGATTGGATCTTTTACGCTGGCAAAAAAATATTCATTTGTGGGCAGCATTCAGCTTTCCTTACTTCAGCTTCTTGATGATCATGTTGCTCCTGCCGTCTGTTTCATTGTTTCAAAAGTATTTCACCTGTCCTGAGCTCGACTCTATTCCACAACCGCATCTCTGTCTGCATCCTCCGGTACCGCATTATAGAAGTTCTGACTTAGTTGCATCAGTAATCACATAACAGAGACTATTTCTGGGGTAGTGGTATTGGGGGACTGGTCTGAGGATAGGCCATCATTAGTTTACATCTGGGCAACCTCATTAACACTTTATGTGAAATACTTGGCCATGAAATACTGGAGTAATAGGAGTTTTACCTCTAAAAATGTACAGTACCAGTCAAAAGTTTGGACACACTTTTTTATTGCATGCTTTTTTTATTTTCAACAGCCATGCTGGTTAAGTGTGCCTTGAATTTTGAATAAATCACCAGCAAAGCATGTCCACACCATCACATTTCTTCCTCCATGCTTCATGATGGAAACCACCATCCGCTCCCCTTTTCTGTACCTCACAAAGGCATGGTGATTGGAAACAAAAATCTGAAATTTCGACTTATCAGACCAACTGGTCTAATGTCCATTCTTTGTGTATCTTGGCAAGCAAGTCTCTTCTTATTGTTGATGTTCCTCCGTGGTGGCTTCTTTGCAGCAATTTAACCATAAAGGCCTGATCCTCACAGTCTCTTCTGTACAGTTGATGTTGAGATGTGTCTGGTTCTAGACCCCTGTGAGGCATTTATCTGGGCTCTAATCTGAAGTGCTAGTAATTTGCAGTTTCTGAGGCTGGTTACTCTAATGAACTTCTCCTCTACAGCAGAGGTGACTCTTGGTCCTCCTTTCTTGGGGCAGTCCTCATGAGAGCCCGTTTCATCATAGAATTTGATGGTTTTTATGACTGTACTTGAAGTTTCTGTCATAGTTCTTGAAATTTTCTGAATTGACTTCATGTATTAAAGTAATGATGGATTGTTGTTTTTCTTTACTTTTTTTTAATTCAATAGTTTTTATTGAGTTTTGACATTTTTTTATCCAAACATAAACCTACATTTCTAACATTCTTCGGCCCTCCACAACTCCCCTCTTCCCCTCTCTTTCTCGCATTCCCAACAGTTTGTTCAGTTTGTGATAACATATATCAACATATTAGACAATAATTAAAGTTGATACATAATGTCCTAAGATGTAAAGAGTCCTTTTCCTTGGTATCTTGTAGTATGACCTCCTCTTCTGGAGAACACCAGGAATCGGCCCATTTCCCTTTACTTAGTTGAGTGGTTCCTGCCACTATGTGGATTAGAGCAGTAGCTGAATAGGACTAAACAACTAAATGACCCGACATCTGCACAACACAACTGATGGTCTCAGACACATTAAGAAAGCAAGAAATTCCGCAAACTAAAGCGACCCTCTGCCCACTATACAGAGCATGCATTGGTAGTCTAAGACACTACACACTGCTCTGACTTGCCAGCACGGCTCATGTGGGCAGGTGTAGTGTTTTAGTGCAATGTCCTGTTAGAGACGCTACATATAGCAGTGTCACGGAGAAATGAACACTGCGGGTATGGCCAGAGGCCTAGTCCTTGTCACGGTGTAACCGAGTGGTAACAGAGGGGGAATGCTTATGAAAGTATATATGTATATCACGTTGTAACGCTTCCGTTCCCACACCGTTATTCTATGCGGTGGAGTAATAAACACTGGACAAGTGTATCGTACTTCAGGAACAGTTGAGGCCCGGTAAAACTTTACTTGAATAAATTTGGAATAACAGGTAATTACAGGTACATTCATGGCAGCGGTTACAGGCAAAGGTTCAGAGGTTGATAGGAAAATACACAGGAACAATACGGCCCTATAGTCCACATTATCTATATGTCACTGATCCTGGACATTAAAGGGGTTGTCCCGCGAAAGAAAGTGGGGTTCAGCACTTCTGTATGGCCATATTAATGCACTTTGTAATGTACATCGTGCATTATTTATAAGCCATACAGAAGTTATTCACTTACCTGCTCCGTTGCTAGTGTCCCCGTCGCCATGGTGCCGTCTAATTTCAGCGTCTAATCGCCCGATTAGACGCGCTTGCGCAGTCCGGTCTTCTCCCTGGTGAATGGGGCCGCTCGTGCCGGAGAGCTGGTGCTCGTAGCTCCGCCCCGTCACGTGTGCCGATTCCAGCCAATCGGGAGGCTGGAATCGGCAATGGACCGCACAGAGCCCACGGTGCACCATGGGAGAAGACCCGCGGTGCATCGTGGGTGAAGATCCCGGCGGCCATCTTGGTAAGGTAAGTAAGAAGTCGCCGCAGCGCGGGGATTCGGGTAAGTACTAAACCTTTTTTTTTTTTTAACCCATCCCTTGGGTTTGTCTCGCGCCGAACGGGGGGCCTATTGAATAAAAAAAAAAACCGCTTCGGCGCGGGACAACCCCTTTAAGTATACTCTGGAGTAGGTAAAAAGACAAGATCCTCTCCACATACTCTCCAGCAGCAAATCACTTAGAAGAAGACTTAGCCTAGATGCTAAGCTGAGCTTGACAAAGACCATATTTCTTTCTGTAAACGGTCAAAACGTTGCTAGTTACTGTACTTTTATGGAGGAATAAAGAAGATTTAATTTTACCACTTTGGATGCTGCCAAGACTACATTTATTAGCCCAGATGCACCCCGCACATTCTCTACTTGGGTGTAAAAATCACGTACCTCTATGTGGTGATCCCAATGGCGGACAGCCACGCAGGAAAAATAAATGCCTGTAGTGTGAACGGGTACGTGGTACAATGGCTCACTTTATACAGAATTACTTGGGGAGGATTGCTCCCACTCTGGAGGATTTTTAGTGACTCACTCATTCTCTCATGCGTTTCACATGCGGTAAGGCTGTCTTTCTGTCTCCTCCATATTAGATGTGGGGAAACCAGAAATGTCTCCCTGTGCCCCTGCGGTTTCTCCAGCGGATCGGGGAAGAGGGAAGATCCTTAGCTCCTCATAGGGAGCCTCTCCTTCTTCTCCTTTTTTGATGCAGGGAAGCTAAAGGTGCTGACTGGTAGTGTACATTATTTACTCCTCCTCCCACCCCCCACCCCCCAGTACTGTTCTCTCTTGGTCAATGCTGTCGATAAGGTTTCAGCCATCGTGGGAGAGAACTTTTTCCACTTATGTTTTGCAAAAATTAGACCATAGGATTCTTATTAAGTCTTATAAGTGCCACAATATGTGATTGAAATATTTGATATCCAAGTTTTATAATCTAATTTTAGCACATAGTATACCAAAATATCAAAACATTTGTCTCTATAAATTTCAGCAACTGTGTGCAAGCAAGTAGTTCAGTTTATAAAATCAGAGCAATAAAAGAGGGAAGATACACTGCCACAAGGAAAGCCTTTTAGGGTGCTTTCAGATGTCCTTGATGTGCTGCAGATTTCAGTGCAGATCTGCAGGAGAGGTCACCCCTTCAATTTGAATTCAACTGAAGAGATGAAATCTGCTGCAGATCCACACCTAAATTCGTGACCGAATCTGCACCAAATCAGCGACATGTGAACACACCCTTAAGCACATTGTCCAAGATGTTCACTGATCATCACATACAGGAATAACGGCTGGTTTACACGGATCGATGATCGCTCAAACGACAGTTTGAGTGACAGTTTTGAGCGATCATTTTGCATAAACTATTAAGTAGCTACTCAGCTACTTAATAGCAATTTAGTGTGCAAATGAAGCCTTAGCTGAAAGCAGTTAATAGTCAGAGGGCTCTTATCTGCGCTCAGATCCTTTGTTCTCCAGCGGGAAACAATGCTATCAGCACTCCCCATAGAGAACTCCTGATGAGACCGCACAATGATTTTTAGGTTGGCCTGAATTTAACGATCAGCTAGCAGTGCACGATGGCCGCTCATTTAGATGCAACGATTATCGCTCAAATGATCCCTTTTTAGCAATTGAGTGGTCATCGCTCCGTGTAAATGGGCCTTAAGAAAAAACAAAATACACAAGTTAGTCGGGTGAACATCCTGTAAGATACTGTACAGACTACCTATTCGGAATCCAATAGTCACCTATTGAGTTGTTATCAATGACGGCCATGGACATACATACCACATACTGTCCATACCTCATTTATGAAGATGATGCATCATAAAAACATAATGGGCCTCTTAGCCTGGGTTCTCACACGCCGGATTCCCGGCGGAAATCTTGCGGTTTGGCCGCAGCGAAAAAACGTGAGATTTCCGCTGGGAGAAGCGCTGCTTCAAAACCCGCGGCACTTAGCCGCGGGTTTTGAAGCAGCCTGGCCGCTCGCTCCTCCGCTGTGGCCATCGCTCCCATAGAGGACAGCGCGGCCGTAGCGGAGGAAAACAAAGAATCAGCATGCTGCGGCCGGCTAATCTGCGCCGCAGTGCCGGCTTCTGCCGGCTTTGCCGTGGCTGATTTGCTGTCCCGTGTGGACAAGATTTCTGAGCAATCTCGTCCACATGGTTGGCTAATCCGCCCCATGTGAACCCAGCCTTACTGGTGCTGGTTTATACCATCACACCCCTTCTTTATAAGAGAAGATGGCCAACAATTTGTTGCTTATAACAAAGGGTCTCAGCTGTATGTATTGCTTTTGTTGTATGTACATACAGTATATATAGAATAACAATCTAATATAGATTTGCATAATGCTGTTTGAAGAAGTTTATCTACGGTAATATCAAACATAGTGAGAGACCGAGCCTGTTTTTGTTTTCAAGAATGTCCTTGGGTAACAATGAGATTTCCTAGATTAACTGTGACAGCTTACTGCAAGATACAGCAAGTGGCTGCATGCGTCTTATTAGAGAGACCCTGAAATATAAACTCATACCGGGGGTCCATTTGCTCGGATCTCCAGCAATTAGTTGCAAATTTACAGGGAAACATGATAGCATGAATTTAAAACCCCTGAAGCTCCACCACATGAAAAACTAAGTATTACACGGTGCCCATGAACATCAATGGATTGTCCATGTAATCTGGCACTGACTTATGGAGGTCCCAAATGAGGAAAGCCCCTCTATGTATTCTAAATTTCTTGCTAAAGTATTCGAAAATGGGCTTTTAAAACTACTCATTCTTTTATTGTGAGATGGTCTTCCACTCAAGTAAGGGGAATTTCTTTCCATATGCTCTCTGTTTAGAGATGGAGAAAATAGTATTTCACCAAAAAAAGAAGTCAGGTGTGTAACAAGTAAGCAGGGACACAATTTGTAATGGACAGCAGGTTAAGAGAAAGCTTTAAAAAGTCGGCATGTACGCAGCATGACATCACAGCATGGAAAAAACCATAATGATGTCACCAAAGTGATGCACACAGCAGTGGTAACTCTGCGGCTCCATAGTAGAATTTAGAATGGGCCCGTCCAGTTCCACATCCCCTTCTATTACCCACAGTTATCACTAAGTGCAGCTTACATTCAGGTGGAATTGGGCCCTCTTAGTTGTTGGGTGTCTTCTACCTTGGTAGTTATGCCCATGAGGGCAGTCCATAACCAGTGAGAAGATTACCACAATATCCCATACTAATAGTTGGATATGCTAGCAATTGGAAGTCTGTCGTATATTCCTGCTCATCTGTACTTTACCTAACATCTGGGTTTCATCGCCGGACCGTGGGAGAGTTGGCACACATGTAAGGACAATCACTGATGTAGACTGAAGTATGGCCATTCCTCAAAGAACAGAAGCACCTTTACTGGACATGAGATACAGGATAACAGGACCGCTGGCTACAACACCTCTGCTGTAGCTATCCTTATCACATGTGGAATCCTTATGGAACTTAATACTGTTAGCACAGAGCATCCAAAGTACGAGGTCTGTCGGACGACCCGCTGGGCTTCACAAGGTGGGAGGCAACAATTTAAGGAAGAGAAATCTGTAACTTTACACTCCCACGCGGCTGTTCCAAGAAACTGCTCTGAAAAGGGATGTAGCATATTAACCTTTTCATAAAACACTGGAAAAGTAAGTTTATGCAGAATATCTATTATTTTTATTAACCAGTCTGATCTGGGATTAGCATACAATATACACAAAGTCCTATAATGAACGGTGTCTACTGTACAATGGAAGCACATCCAAGGTAAAGGTAGGAAGACATATAGCTCAGTGCTGTCCATGGTACAGAATTACCTATGTAACTATGGCCTGCAGGTGTACAGATGTCTAGTATACCTCACTGTCTGCAGACATAGGCACTGTTGGAAACATTGTATTCATTGATGCTAAATGTAGATCATGGTATATTTATACATTTATTGAAGGTCTCAACAAATTGTTTTTGTCATGTAGCGCTCATTTGTTGGAATATATAGAATGCTGTGCAAAAGTTTTAGGTGGGTGTGAAAAAATGCTGCAAAGTAAGAAGGTTTTCTAAGAGAAAAGTGTTAAGGCTGGGTTCACACAGGGTGGATTTGCCGTGGAAATTCCGTCCAGAATTTTGCCGCGGCAAATCTGCCTGCAGCTGCTAATGCAAGGATTAAACAACCATTGGGACGAGATTTCTCATCCACATGGTCCACATGGCCGCAGCATGTCCATTTTTTTTTTTTTTAAACCGTTGCGCCCGCTGTAACGGAAAAGCGTGCGGCCAAGCCACTCCAAAACCCGTGGCTAAGTGCCGCAGGCTTTGAAGCAGCGCTTTCCTGGCGGAAATCTTGCGTTTTTTTGCTGCGGCCAAACCACAAGATTTCCGTCGGGAATCCGCCGTGTTGGAACCCGGCCTAATAGTTTATTTTTTACGTTTAAAAAAGAAAAGTAACTGAACAAAAGCAAAATGTAATCCCATCAATATTTGGTGTGACCGCTCCTTTACCTTCACAACAGCAGCAATTCTTCTAGGTACACTTGCATACAGTTTTTGAAGAAACTCTGCAGGGAAGTTGTTCCAAACATCTTGGGGAACTAAGCACAGACCTTCTGTGGATGTAGCTTGCGCGCATCCTTCTGTCTCTTCATGTAATCTTAGACAGACTGGATGATGATGGGATCAGGGCTCTGTGGGGCCAGATCATCACTTCCAGGACTCCTTGTTCTTCTTTACACTGTAGACAGTTCCTCATAACATTGGCTGTGTGTTTAGGGTTGTTGTCCTTCTGCAGAATTAATTTGGAGCCAATCGGACATCTCCCTGATGGTAATGCATGTATTTCTTGTAAGGATACCATGCTTCACTGCAGCCTGCAGACACTCATTATTGTACCGCTCTCCACAATGCTTCACTGCAGCCTGCAGACACTCATTATTGTACCGCTCTAAATGCATTATCATACTGATCATTGCTTTTCTGTTTCGTAAGGGACTTTTAAAATGTACCAAAAAAAAGTGTAAACAAACATGTAATAGCAAAAAAAACCCTTTCTATCCACTTTCTCTTTTGAATGAAAAAATTAAATAAAAAATGAAAAAAAAACACATTTGGTATCATTGTATCTGTAACAACCTGTACAATAACTTTTAACACACTATTCCATCCTGTACGGCAAAAAAACATTTTAAAAAAACTCTAAAATAAAAAAATTAAAAACTGGGGCAAAATATTTATTTTGTTCATTTTGTCTCACAAAAAATGCTATAAAAGTGATCAAAAAGCCGTATGCACCCCAAAATAGTACTGATAACATCTACAGCTCATCACACAAAAAACAAGCCCTCACAAAGTTTTGTCCATGGTAAAAAAGAAAGAAGGTATGGGGCTTTGAATGCAATGATGTAAAAATTATTAATTTCTCCCCCCAAAAGGGGTTTTATTGAACAAAAGTGGAAAAGCCTAAAAAAAATGTTGGTATTGTGGTAATCGTACAAACAAATTTTTTATACAAACAGGGGAAAGTGTGCAAAAATTTAGTTTTTATTTTTACATTATTTTTAATTTTTTTACATCTTTTATGACCCTGCAGGGGACTTGAACCATAAAAGCTCTAAGCGCTATGGTAATGCATTGTAGTACTGCAATTATTATCGCTCACAACAGCGATCACTGGCCGTGGCAACCCATTGTGCTCCCTCTATGGACCCTTTACATGCCACAATGTACATTGATTGCGGCATGTAGGGGGTTAACATGGATTGGTGTTCTCACCGATCCCTGCTGTTGCAGTGGGAGGCCAGCTATCAGTCACAGCATGACGCCGGCTCATATACTCATTCGCTCAGAGCTATGTAAAAGGCCAATCAGATTCACTGATCTCAATTTCATTGGTAGCCAAGATAACAGATCAGTGAAGGTACCTTTAGGCTAACTTCACATGAAGGTGAGCGCGATATGGCCCTATATCTTGCTCGCCAACCTGCGATTTCCCCATCGATGCGATGTGTTTCTATGAGAATCCCTTAAAAGAATGGGGTTCATATTTGTGCTTCTCATAACGTGTGAAAGCAGCCTTAGGCTGGTCTCACACGACCGGGTTTGAATTGCGGATTCCGTGATCGGCATCCACGGACGATCCACAGTAAAATGCGGGCATTGAAAGACATGTATTTTCAATTTCTCATTCACACTCGCGGATACGAATTGCGTATTCCGCAAGTGGAAGAAAAATCACGGCACCCTCTATTTTACCTCTATTAATATTGCGCTAAGCGACAGTGTGCAAGACATACAAACAAAAAAAACCTGTACAGCACATGATCGCTTGCGAGCCTCCACGGTCATCAGCAATATAGGTAAGTGCCATATGCAGGGTTGCACTAATGCCCATTTGTAGCTTATTAACTTTATTTGCATGTAAATGAGGCTCCCTTCGCTGTATGCAGATAACAGCAGGTGGTCTGTTATCTGCGTACAGCCCATTTGTTCTCCCACGGGACAGCAGCTGAAAACAATGTTATCAGCACTCTCGTGAAGAATTATAGCGTGCTGTCCTTGCTATCAGCTGGCCGACCGAACAATGGTTTTTATGCTGAACTAAAAATCATCATTCGGCCGAAAAGCTAACGCTAGTAGCATTTACATGCAACAATTATTGCTCAAAAGACATTTTTTGAAAGAACTTTGAGCAATATTCGTTGCGTTTAAATGGGCCTTAACATGGGATGACAACTAGCTGAATAATTACTCGAAAGAGCAAATTCCAATGATAGTTGTTGAGTGTAAACATGGCTACCGACAGGGTGGCAAGTGATAAGTCACCAGTCATTTTAGCCAACCATCTTCAGCCAACCAATAAAAAAAAGTCACTGGTTGATGAAAAGTCGTCATATTTGAACGACTTGTGGATGTTTTCGCATGGAGATCCCCTCCTTGGCAAACAACTAATGAACAACCATCACTGTGCAAAAACCAAGAATGACTGTCATTCATAGTGCCAACGACTGTTCTGAACGATGGCTGCTCCGTGTGAGGGCACCTTAAGAGGCATGTTTATTGCACTTTGTTAAATGGAACAGAAAATGAAGGCCGATGTGGTTAACGTGGTGAAAGGAAGCGGATTGTGGTGACGTTACATCATAGAGAAATGTAAGATTGTGAGGAATGAACAGAGGAGACGAGAGAAGGACTTTATAAGGGTTGGTATTAATAGACAGCGAGACGCACAAGGGGTTAATTCCCGTGATAAGAGGTAAAAGTGGACTGTGATATCAAATGATAAAAATATCCAAGTGACTGCGGCCGTAAAGATCCAGATTCTTCTACCAGATCTCATGTCAAAATGACAAATAGGCGGAGTGACTTGGCAGAGAAATAGGGATGGGATTGTGAGGTGTTGGATGAAGTTGGAGAAAGTTCTTGTCTGTCCCGTGTCCGGCTGCCGCTGCAACCATTGTAGGCTATGAGACATTAGTGCCCGTGCCTTGCCCTCACTTTCTCCTTTTGGGGAGTTGCTAATTAGTTGACTTCTATGGGGACCTTTGGTGTGCAAATACGCGGTAAAATAGAACATGTTCTATTTTTTATTGGCGCAACCGAAATGCACGCAGAAAATATGGAAATGTGAACGAACCCATCGATATCAGCGGGTTCTATTCTCTGTGTATAGCGTGCACAAAGTTTGTGAAGCTGGACTTAGAAGCAGATTCTGCCATGTGAACATATCCTAAATGGGTCCAACACCTTCAACTACTGAGTGTGCATGTGGGGAGCCGACTATCTCGGTCAGAATAAGGAATCCACATCTTTTTGTCCCAGTTTTTGGCACTGATCCAGCTTCATAATTTGCCCTGTCAATGGGCAAACTCTGTGTGTAGAATTCCGTTACGGAAAATCGCATGTCACTTCTCGACGCGGAAACGTAATATTCTTCATCGTAGGTCCACACATGAACCTTGCCCATACATAGGGCAAATTCTGCATGCAGATCTGTGCCAAAAACAGTGGTAGAAAGCCAC
This sequence comes from Eleutherodactylus coqui, assembly GCF_035609145.1. Lineage (NCBI taxonomy): Eukaryota > Metazoa > Chordata > Amphibia > Anura > Eleutherodactylidae > Eleutherodactylus > Eleutherodactylus coqui. Next base: position 113,315,754 of record NC_089846.1, on the reverse strand, counting down.
TGATTATGGCGCCGTTTTTAGAGGCGGAAATCGCTGTGGAAGATTCACATATGATTCCGCCATGTGAACATTCTCTATATATATGACATTCAACATGCCCAACCCTTCCTTCATTGGTTGGGGGAGATTTGTGAGGTTCCCATGCACATAACATAGTTGGCTACTTCCATTGAAAACTGCAGGTTTGGTCAACGTTTCTTCTATGTTTCTGGGGTCCTTTTGCTACAGATTTTGGCAATATACAGCAGAATTATTTTTTTCCAGGGGGTCAATTCCATTTCTCAGCGGAGGGCACACTTAGAGGTTTCTTTCTAATACCTGAAAACTCCTTGTCTTAAAGGAAACTTGAAGGCTAAATGTCTCTCATCATTAAAAGGAGCTTGCATATCTCTCTGATAGTTCTGTGTGCAGAGAGCGTCCTCTAGTGGCAGCTGCAGCATACAGAATATAGAAAGGATTCTGGACCCATCTAGATTTAATACAATTAAATGACAAGTAGATTCTTCTGCCTGAGAGCGACCATGAACCACAACACTATCTCAGACAAGATATGGTTATACTACTATAACGACTAAACCACCCGAGGTGCCGAGGATTTAACATATTGACCCATAACCATCCTAAATCACAAAGTATGCTGAATATGAATTTAATTACTGCCATATAACCATTAAACATCTCTAAACCATCAGGGGTATGACAGGGACAAACGATCATTAATCCCTTGACGACCAAATATATTACTTTGCAAGGTCCCTATAATCAGCAGATTTGCGGTCTCTGTTTTGGGCACCAATGTACCCGAAAACCCCCTTTAAACTTCCTGCATTTGAACCCTAGGATCATGCAAAAATCTGAGATAGCAATGGACAACCTATCACATATTGGGAGGGGGCTGCTTAGTATTATACTTGCACATAGACATGGCATCGAGTTGTCTGCCTGCATGCTGAGGGATGTGGTTCTACACCTGCCCTTGTATATTACATCAGTATATCAGTATGTATGGCCGCTAGCATACTTTGTAGCATACATCTTTTACAATGAGGGTCACTTGGCAATGTAGGCAGCTGGCTGGCATGGAGCTGCATATGTCGGGCACCATACAGATGTAGCAGTGCTAAAGCATACTGCGTTGGAACAGTGCTGGTTGGCGCACCTGCACTATTTGCATAGCACCCCAGTGGGAATGGCAACGGCCATGCTATGTAAATAGTGTGGAGATTTCGGGGCGCCTATACTATTGGAATAGTGACAGGTATAATGTGGGTGAACGATACACCTCTATAGGCAAAATGTAATCGATCAAGATGTCAACAAGAACACATCCCGCCAGCCTAAAACTGGCACTGTTAGCGAAGGTCAAATGTATTACTAATTAGTTGGGATATTATCAGAATATCTGAAGTTTATTTTTAAGAAGTGAAAAAAATTGATTATCTGTGAATTATTCTTCATATAAGTCATGTACGGTAATTAAAGGGGTTGCCCCACAAAACCGAGTTGGAGCATCTGCTATCCTTGGCAGTCCCACTGAAACGTATGGAGTGGAAGTGCACACATGTTACCACTGCTGTCTTTATCGCGGAACACTCCAAAACCCCGGTTCTTGGGAAGGTTGGGGGTCCCAATAGTCCGACCCCCACTGATAGGGAAAAACTTGTTTTTGTCGGACAAGCTACTTAACCCTTTAATGCCACAGGACGTAATTTTATATCTCGCAATGCACAAATCTTGAGCAAAGGGTTAGAACAGTATCAAGGCTGCTACAGTGTTTCCCCAAAAATAACTCGAGGCTGATTTTTCAGGATTTTCAGAGAGGCTTGTAATATAAGCCCTACCCCCAAAATAAGCCCTAGTTAGATTACATAAAAAATTAATAGGAATACATTACCTAGCAGGCTCAGTCCAGGTCCCTCCTACTGCTCTCTAGAGCCCCAAAACAGCTCCTACAGTCCCTGGCTGCCCACACAAGATCACTTTCTGGTTACAGGATTCATAAATCTCGCTTTTCACTAAGTGATGGCTGTGATTGGTTCAACGAGCGCTACATTGATTGGCTAAGCAGCGCTCAAAGAACCAATCACAGCCATCGCATTGGTTCATTGAGCGCTGCATTGATTCGCTGAGCAGCGCTTGAAGAACCAATCATAGTCATCGCGTCGTGGAGGTGGAATTCATGAATTGGCTAAGCCACAGCCAATTTATAAATTCTGCCTCCACGATGCGATGGCTGTGATTGGTTCTTCGAGTGCTGCAACTCAGCCAATCAATGCAGCGCTCGATGAACCAATCACAGCCATCGCATCGTGGAGGCGAGATTTATGAATTCCGTAACCAGGAAGGGATCCTCTGTGGGCGGCCAAAGACAGTAGGAACCACGCTGCGCCTCTGGAGAGCAGTGGGAGGGACCTGGACTGAGCCTGCTAGGTAAATATAATAAGATATCCCCGAAAATAAGACCTAGTGCTTCTTTTGAGGGAAAAATTAATATAAAACAGTGTCTTATTTTGGGGGAAATTCGGTATTTGGTCATTTGTACAATTGCTAAATGCAGCAAATATATTTGAAATGTTGTTTCCATGTTACTAATAAGTCCGTTTTTTATGTAAAGACCTTGTGATATCTTAAACCAGGCATCAAATTTGATTTTCTTCATTTTCAGGAACTCTGTGATGATCCCCACCTGTTTGTAGACGGAATCAGCCATCACGATTTACATCAAGGCAAGTTGGGAAACTGCTGGTTTGTGGCCGCTTGCTCCTGTCTTGCGCTCCGAAAGAATCTTTGGAAAAAGGTACCAAGAGAAGACATGTTGAGATTGTAATACAATAGAGTCTTGACATAATAGACATCACACCAAGTGAGACATAACATACTCAGATCATCGCAGGCATAATGTAATTAAGGCTCTGTTCACACCTGCCTCACAGGTCCCATTAGGAGCCACCACTGCACCGACGCTTGGAAATGCTGGACAAAATTATATAAAATGCTGGGCAGCCTGACTGGTAGCATTCTAATCAGTGGGTCCATTGGGTACCGTTTGTGTCGAATGTATCCAGGGGCGAATTGGGAAATCAAAGTGTTCCTCGGAAAAAAATTACAAAAAATGGCCCTATGTTGTAGGTGAGCCCAAACCGGTAGCAAGTGGGTCGAATACAAGTAGGTAGGGATCAGCAAATCGCCTGGTGCAGCTACAAAGGTGGTAGGAGGGGTGAAATCGTCGCAGAATGCATAACTTGCCGCAGCGAATTCACGGTGACGCACAGAACATATTATACATTAAGGTGCCAACTATTTCTAACCCGTTAAGCCTCCATGATGTAAATGAACATTATAGACTGGCTTATCTTTAGCCGCTATGACAGACATTTATGTCATACATCCTGCGCCCCTGTGCTGACTGACAGCCTGGCTCTCGCGGTAATGGCCAGGATCAGAAAGACTCTGGTCCCTGTCATTTAACTCCTTAGATGCCGCGATCAATAACGACCATGGTATCTAGGTGATTAGACAGAAGGAAAGAGCACCCTCTGTCCCGATCGGCATCCCACAAATGTAATTGCAGGACGCTGATGGGTAACCATTGTAGCCAGAGCCCTAGGAAAGACCCCCAGGCATGCCACAGCTTTCTGCCTATTAGATTACTTTGGGGGTTTAGACGCACATAGAATAGTGCTTTGCTATAATTATACCAAAGATCACATTGTGGCTTTAAATAAATAATAGAATAAATGTTAAGGGTCTTTAAAAAAATGTACACCATATAAAAAAAAAGGTACAAAAAAAACATTAGACCCCCTACTCAGTAATATTCCCCCACACGGGCCCCCACTCAGTTATAATGCTCCATAAAGGCCTTCCAACAGTAATACCACCCTGTTTAGGCTCCTAACCTCTTCAGTCCATGACCACTTAGCTCACCCACTAACTTGCAGGGGGAGTGATCATGTGATCACTAGAGATAAGCGAGCACCCAAATGCTCGGGTCCTTGTTATTCGAGTCGAGCTTTTCATAAAATTCGAGAGCTCTATTCGAGTAATGAACGGCGGGTCCTATACAAAAATGCTCGAGCTCTATTCGAGCATTTTTATACGGGACCCACCAGGTGCTGAGCTTTTTCTTCTTCTCTCTCTCTCTCTCTCTCGGGCGGGGCCGAACACGGCATGGTGCTCGCTCGAGGAGCGAGCACCTTCGAGCATGCTAATACTCGAACGAGCATCAAGCACGGAAGAGTACGTTCACTCAACTCTAGTGATCACGTGTGCATGTCCCATGATCACTCAATCCCGATTTCCCTGTGTGAACTGTACGGGAGCAAATCGCTCAGGTTGGGAGAGGAAGAAGCAACATGCCGGCAGTAGTTTGGACTGACACTTTGGCAGGTAAACATAACAATCAAAAGCAATATCTTAATACATAGAAAAATGAATTTCGGTTGTCTGTTCTTTATGCTCGGTGAAAAGACTGAACCAATCTGCACCTAATTTGTCATACAGGTAAATCAGCTGCTTTCGAAGGTTTTCGACCAGGTTTCAGTTTTCTAGGATCTACCGTTCGCAACATATTCACAAACAGTCGGTAATAAAAATCGGAATGCAAACCCAACGGCCAAACAACTGGACCAATCTGCATCAAATTAGCCAAATACATAAATTAGGTGCTTTGGAAGGTTTTAGACAGTGTTTCAGTTCTCTAGGACCTACCTTTGATATATTCCCAAAAATTGGAATACAAATGCAACGGCCAAACGACTAGACCAATCTGCGCCAGCTTTGCCACATATGTAAATCAGAAGGTTTCAGATGGGGTTTTCAGTTACTGGACAAGCACGCTTCAATAGGAACCCCTGTGTTAAAATTATAAAGTGAACCATACTTACTCCTCTATGGCCACCAGGATCCAGTGCTGCAGCCCCACTGTGGTCCCAGTGATTGTTGTGACAGATGATGTCACTGAAAATCAGGTGATCGCTGCAGCAAATCTCTTTGCAGCGCCACTGCCGGGACATAAAATTACCGAGCATAACAGCCCAGCTATTTTTCTTTAGTCACCGCGAACGGACTGTACTTTATTGTTTTTTTATGCTGACTTCATATCAGCAGCAAAGTATTAACCCCTTCCCGCAACAGGGCATAAAATTACGTCCTGGGGATAGCACGAGATCATAAGTGATCTCGCGCTATCCCGCAGCAGGAGCCGGCTGTCAGTCATAGCCGGCCTCCTGCTGCAACAGCGGGGATGCATCAGAGGTGCGCCCCCCGCCGTTAATCCCTTCCCTGCCACGATCTATGTAGATCGCGGCATGGGAAGGGTTCACAGAGGGAGCGCGCTCCCTCTGTGACGTCACCGGGCTCTCGCGATATAATCGCAGAGAGTCCGGCTGGTTGCCATGGCAACAGGACGCCTGATACCGGCGTCCTGTATTGCCATAGCCTGTGATCGCAGTATAAGCGATAAGGCATTGCGATAAGGCATGCCTTATCACAGTGATCATCAGTGCTGTGCTGTAAGTTCCCCAGAGGGACACAAATAGTGTAAAAAAAAAGATAATAAAAATGAACAAAAAAGAAAAATGTAAAAAAAAGTAAAAAAAAACCTTTTTTGTGCTTTTTCTTATATTAGCATTAAAAAAGTAAAAAAAATAATAAAATCCTACATATCTGGTATTGTAGTGTCCGTAACGATGCGTATAAAAAATTAGACATGCTTTTGACTGTGCATGGAAAAAAGCGTTAAAAAAAACCTTAAAAACGGAGGCAAAGTGCAAATTTCTAGCGTTTTGCCTCCCTAAAAACGCAATAAAAGTAATCAAAAAAGCCACATGTACCCCAAAATGGTACAAATAAAAACTACAGCTCGTCTCGCAAAAAATAAGCCCTCACAGAGCTCCGTACATAGAAAAATAAAAACGTTACAGGACTTTGAATGCAGCGATTTAGAAAAAAAAAGATTTCCAAAAACAGGGGTTTTATTGCAGAAAAGTGGAAAAACTTTAAAAAAAAATGTAAGAATTTTGGTATCGTTGTAACCGTACCGGCCCGCAGAAAAAATGAATTGTGTAATTTATGCTGCATGATTAACGCTGTAAAAAAAATCTATGGCAGAATTGATGCGTTTTCTCTCCCTGTTATCCTAAAAAAAAATATAAAAGTTTTACAGTATAGTTAATGTACCCAATAGTGGCACCGATAAAAACTACAGTTCAGCACGCAAAAAACAAGCCCTTATACGGCCGCGTCGACAGAAAAGTAAAAAAGTTATGGCTTTTGAAAAATGGAGATCCACCAAAAATCGTTTGGTCCTTAAAAGCCCAAAATAGGCCATGTCATTAAGGGGTTAAATACACACACAAATAGCAAATAGTTACATAAAAGAGACCTGTGCAAAGCCGGGTAATTCTGCAAGTTCTTTTCTAACTGTACAATATTGCTGCTAAGCATATTTTTGCACTTTCCTATTTGACGATTAGTTGCTGCCATGTAGACTATTTGTTTTTTCACTGAAGGTTATTCCAGAGTGGAAAAAACAGGAATGGAACCCAAAGAGACCACACAGATATGCAGGAATTTTCCATTTCCAGTTTTGGTGTTTGGGAGATTGGGTTGATGTTGTCATTGATGATCGTTTGCCAAGCATAGACGGGAATTTGATCTACTGCCATTCCAATGTGAAGAATGAATTTTGGAGTGCACTATTGGAGAAAGCTTATGCCAAGTGAGAACCTTCTATATCTCAAAATGTGAAAACTGAAATAGATTCAGGGTTCCTCTGAAAAACCAAAGGTTCCTGATGCTACATTTCTTGTAACACCTCAGATTTGGACCAGTGTGCTCTTGTCACCTCATAGTTCTTGTACCAAATTCACCATTGATCTGTATGTGGCTCAGCGCCAGCATGACTTTTCACATGACCCTTTATATCAGTATGGCTCGGTATAGAATCTACTCTCTTCAACCACCACTGTGGTTGTTTCTCCTACTCGCCAACGTTGACCCATGACGTATGTTTCTCTACAGGTTGGCTGGATCGTATGAAGCCCTGGATGGTGGTAGCACAGCGGATGCCATTGTGGATTTTACTGGTGCAGTTGCAGAAAGCATTGACCTGTCAGATGGCAAATACAAAGTTAATATAACAGAGCAAACAAAGTTGTTTGAAGAGCTTCTGAAAGTTTATAAAAGAGATGGACTGATCTGCTGTCATCTTAAGGTATAGTAATACAAATAGACGCCTCTATCTCTATAAATCTCGGTGTGCAAGTTCCATTGCAGAATGTTCTTTATTATTTGAGAAGACCACAAACTCAGGTGTCTTATCAACAGTCTAGTCACTCAACATCATTTAGAACACACAGATCAACAGGCTTCAGTTCATATGGTCACTATGGTTGGAAGAGGAGTAACTTGAAGCTCCTGGGCCACCAAACCTGTAACTGGGGCCCCCAACTATAATGCTTTATTTATAGCACTGGGACCCCTTATATGGAGAAGAGGGGCCTTATGTGCCCGGGTGCAACCGCATCCCCTTTAGTTACACCCCTGATGGTTGTACAGGTGGAACTATTCACATCTAGGCCTGAAGGGTCACTAGAAAACCTACCAGTTTCAAGAATGTAGACATAAATGAAGATGGATATGTTCAGCAACTTCTTTGCTGGAAAGAGTTGACTTGGCACCTCCATTTTCAGAATCAGAGGACATCCTCCAATTGATCACATATGTATTTTATTTCAGATCAGTATAACATTTCCTGGAACACAATGTATCGGTAGATGTTATATGACATATTTGCATACATCACACTTAATCATATCCGTACTGTTGCAGTATGACAGACGTGCTTAAAACACATCACAGCAGGAACAGAAATGATACTCATACCATAAATCGGTGTCCAGTCTAGACAGATTAAAAAAAGGGAACCACAAACATAATAAATAGTTCAATGAAACACTTTGATTGTGACATTTATACTGTTTTATCGCTCAAGAGCTTATCCTTGGGTTATTTAAACATGTCCTTTATGAAGCTTTCAGCTTTTATTGCTACAGTAAATACTTATTGACAATAAAAGAAAATATTTGCCCCCAAAGGCTATGTTCAGAGACACGATTGAGGACCAAGATGTGATTTTGTTGGAGACTAGACTCAGACAATTACTAATCTGTATTCATCTTTCACCCAGTTATGGGATTCGTTTATACCAGAAGTGTCAAACTCATTTTTATCGAGGACCAAATGAGCATAATGGTTGCCTTCAAAGAGCCGCTCCTTAAGAAATTGTTAAATAACCTGAGGCACCATATCACGCATCATCCTCCACCATTGATTTTGTTCCAAAACTAACAAACAAGATGGTGTATGTACCTTTTTTCTAAGTAGTTGAATAAAGTAGTTCAAATTGTTCCAGCAGATATGTTGTGGTGCACTACTTGGTCAGTAAAAGGCCAAGATGTCCTTTAGATAATAGCCAGCACCTTCCACCTCTTTAGCACCAAGCTTCCTACCTTGGAAGGTGGCTACAGTGCCCGGGAAGGGCTGTCAAGAGCTGTACCACCACCTGTGAGTTGTTGACCAGACTGGTGTGGAAGTGTGTAGTGACCCAGTACATCCTACTGGTCCCCTCCATAAATGTAATGGATGTATGTCTTATGTTGATGCACTGTGCAAAGCTGTCTTGGCATTTCCAGTATGTGTGTTGCACAGCTGCAGTGCTTGAGAGGTTTAATAAAATCCAAAGCCTGCATGTAAATGTATCAAGCCTGTCATGTGATGTGGTATGAGTTTATAAATGTGTGTGCTTGAGAGCAGGAAAGGGTCTTCAATCTGTATCCCATCTTGGCTTCCACCTAAAACAGAGACACATGGGGGCACCTTCAGCCCTTGTGTGTTGAAGATGGAGGAAAAGAAGAGATTTCCCAATCTGGATGTGAGCTAAATGTATTGAGAGTGAGCCCCAGAAGAGAGAGAGCATCTGTGAGTTCTAGTGTATGTATCTTCAGAGCCAGTGCAGAGGTACTATCTATCTCTTCTGTTTTTCCTATGCGGCCGTCCGAAGTCTGGATCACTGCATAGAGGTACACCCTTTTTTTGTCACACCCATGTATCTCCAAGGCTGGGTGGAGGTACTGCAAGATAATAATCTCTGTTCACACGCATGCATGTAAGAGCTGTGTGGAGGTACTAAGTTTTGAAGTCTATTCATTTGCCTGCACTGTGAAGTCTACAATTGAACTGCCTTGTATTGTTTATTCTTTATTCAAGTAAAGTGACAAGCAAGCACTATGCCCTCCCAGCTCCCCACGCATGTCAGGTGTCCGGGGTCTCCCTACGGGAATTTGCAAGTGCATGCCAGAGCTCAAAATCCAAGATGGCACCCTGTGCTGGCACCATCCCCTCTGCCAAGCACGGCCTGCGTCCTCCAGGTAAAGTGGAGAGCTGGTCCTTCTGTGACCTCGCAGGTCACATAAAATGACGCAGCGGGACGGATTCGGGCCCACGGGCCTTTAGTTTGACATATGTGCTTTACACCAGGGGTCTCCAACTCCAGTCCTCAGGGACCACCAACAGTTCATGTTTTCAGGATCTCCTATAGTAAGAACCCCTGTGGCAATGTCTGAGGCACCGACAATAATTACATCACCTGTGCAACACTGAGGAAGTCCTGAAAACATGACCTGTTGGCGGTCCCTGAGGACTGGAGTTGGGGAACCCTGCTTTTCACCATACATTTTTCTGCATAATGATAATACTATAACCCCCTGTGGTCCTTGGCCCTAATTGTGATAAAAATAGAATTGCTATTTAAGTATAAACATATACTAAAAAACTGCATAAAGAAGTAAAATATAACATTTGTTTGCCAATTTTTTGCCTTTTTTTTCCCTTTCGTTTATGCATTTACTTTTAGTTTTTTTATGTTTGGTTTAGGTGGTCATAATTCTAAACTATTCGGTGGCAGAGTTACCATCTGTCTGCAATTTTACAGACAGTGTTTAAAAAAAAGATGTTTTGCTCATTTTTTAAAGCTCAAAAGAATTTGTGCAGGTTATTGTGGCTGTAATTGTGGCTTTTCATTGCATGAACAGCAGTTTTGCCATTTTTTTTCAAAAATTGGCTTTAGTGCCTGTCATCTGGGCAGTACATGCTTTGCATTATTGGAATGATGGTATGTAAAATACATTATGTTGACAGAGGTATTGGGACACACATAAAAGGTGATAAAATTAGATTTTATTCACATTTTTCTATAGGGCGTTTAGCTGCCTTTGGCCTCAATGACTGCAGTAACCCTTCTAGGCTGCTTTCCATCAAATTTCAATAGATGTATGGGGGGGGGGGGTTTGCCTCCATTCCTCGAGGAGAGCTTCAGATAGCGGTGAAGAGGATGATAGGCATGGTGGTATGTACAGATATGGCATTCTAGTTTGTCCCAAAGATGATGGATGGGATTGAGATTCGGACTTCATTGGGCTGGCCAATGAAGTTTGCAGATGTTATGCTCTTCATACCAAGTTTCAGCACTACGTGCTGTATGACATGGTGCTTGGTCATGTTGGTGGAGACATGGAGCTTTACCAAAGTAGTGCCACAGGGTACGCAATGCCACATTGTCATTGAGGGTGGACTTTACTATAATCAATGGCCATAGCCCCTCCCAGCAGAAAGACAGCCACATCATAACAGAACCTCCTCCAAAATTCACTGTTGGGATGATGCAGTCACGTAGAAACTGCTCTCCAGGCAACCACCACACCAAAGTGTGGCCATGCAATCGGAAGATGATGTGCTGTGATTCATCTTTCAAAAACACTTCTTTCCACTCATTTACCATCCAAGAACAATGCTACAAGCACAATTGTAGGTGTCTGTGTATATGTTGCTGTGATGTCGGGCTTGTGTGCAGCCAGTCGTCCATGCAGAACTTCACCTGCAGTTCCCTACCAAATGTTCTGGTGCTAATGGCTGTTCCAATGTCCTGTGAGACCTCCTGAGTGTCTTGGCAGAGGATACGTACGATGCCTCCACAGCTTGTACAAGGTTTTGCTGCCCACATTGTCAGTTTATGAGGTCTCCACGTGTACACCGCACACACCAGATGTTTTTGATTACCAAATAACATTGCTTGGAAGATCCAAAAGTACTGTGATGTCCCGTGCTTTTTGGTTGCTCAGGTGACATTCCACCAACATATTCCATTGGAAATCTGTCAGCTTTGCACCTAGTGGCATTGTGGTGCTTGCTCTAGTGGGATGTGCCTGTGTAATACTCTCCTTTATACCTAATGTTCACACATCTAATTGGTGTATCAATCGGATAGGGTGGACTCCCAATGCTGACCTTCATTATACAAGTAGCAGCAGACAGTGGTGGTTACATCCCACTACAGACTGAACGAGGAGCTGGCCATGTGCGTGCCATGTGCTCTACATCATAGTCTATAGGCGATAGAGAAAGAGTCAGTCAAGCTTCAGCCGGGACACCTGTTCTCTATAGATAGGGAATGAACCCGGAGATAGGACCCAACTTGGCAAACATTTATGGCATGCCATGAGGAAAGTTCAAAAACCCCTTTAACCCACTAACAGTCCTGTTAAAATTTGAAAAACCCTCTTGAAAATTTCACTTTTTATTGTAGATTTTGAATTTATGTCTCATGTAAATATATTTGATGCAAAACTCTCCTTAAGTGCATTTTAATCCTTAGCCTTAGTGACATAACTAATTGTAGCCTTAAGGCCTGTAGAAACATGTTTTCAATATTAAAAGCCTTGCGTGAGGGTAAAAAAGTATTTACATTTTTTTCCATAAAAACGTTTAGTATGCCACAGTCAGTAATGACTGTTGCATCTGAGGGGTTAAACAGCATAGAGGAGTGATTAGATGAGCAAGACCTCATCATTTAACCCCTTTTCTGGGAAAAGCCCCATAAGTGACAATAAGAGAGCAAATATGCTTTCTGATTGATGGGGGGGAGGGTGATAACATGAACAAAATTCATGTCACCCGTCTCTATGAATCATAGATCTTCTATGTTGCAAGCTGTTCCCCCCTACAAAATACGATACTTCTTTTCCATGTATACAACTTTAGTTTTCTAACTTTGGACTTATTTTACCAGGTTTCTATCACTCAAGGGCCAATTATATAAGAGGTACAGTGAGTGTTCTTCGTCAGTTCTGCAAGTCTGCACAATTCCATCATTAAATGAAGTATTATAGAGACCATAAATATTTAGTACATTCATATTTGTGTAAAATAGTCCTTACTATCCATATAAAGCTAGTGTGATATGTATGCAAGGTCTTTATATATGTGCTGATCCGATATATATTCCTCATTCTCTTCTAAGGTGGACTCCGCCAGGGATATGGAGGTAGCGACTCCAATGGGACTTATTAAAGGACATGCATACTCAGTAACTGACATAAGGAAGGTATCTCTGGGAGAGAAGACTCTTTGCTTTGGAAAGACTACTAAACTGTTCATGATCAGAATGAGGAATCCATGGGGAAAGAGGGAGTGGAGAGGCGCATGGAATGATGAGTATGTAAAATGGACTGAGCATAAGTTACTAATATAGTGCAACATATGCAATAATCCATAGAATATAATCGGCCATTTGCTGTGATTTGTTTAGTCAGTAGTAGAAGATGATTGATAAGTAATGGAGGCGGGTAGCCAGAAGAGATGTCCAGGGCATTCTACCTCCATTCAATAAATGACTATCACTCCTGTATGAAAGCAAAGGAGCGATAGTCATCCAATGTAAAAGTACCCTTAGGGCTCAGTCACACGGGCATTTTGATGTGCAAATTTTTGTGCGCATAACTGATGCGTTCAAAAATTTGCATGACCGAAGCGGGCACCACAGCGGATAAACCACACCTAGCAGCATTTATCTGCTCAAAAAGAGCGCAGCCCGCTATCTCCTGCTGCGGCTGTGACACCTGCAGCAGGGGATTCCTTGGATATGAAACCCCTGGATGCCGTCACATCCAGGGGTTTCACCTTTGGTCAACGGGGTCGGCGGCAGCTGTGGCGGCCCTATTGCCATACAGAGAACATCGCGCTCCTCTGCCACAGCTGTGACAGCTGTGATTGGCCTCAGCCAATTAAAGGCAGCACTCACCCATTCATTAATTCATGAATGGATGAATGCTGCAGCTGATTGGCTGAGCGCAAGGACCAATCACAGGCAGCTCTTAGCTGTCTTTTAATAGCTGAGAGCTGGCTCTGATTGGTCACAGTGCTCAGCCAATCAGAGGCAGCCCTTTCAGCAGGCGGGGATTTTTAATCCCCGCCTACTGAAAACTCTTCATGAGGCTGAGCCCCGGCAGCTGCAGAGAGGTGAGTATACATTTTTTTAAAATTTTTTACACATTTTTAGGATGTTTTCAGGGAAGGGCTTATATTTAAGCCCTTCCCCGAAAATCAGTGCAGGGCTTGCCAGCAGCCCATTGCTTTCAAAGGAGCTGGCTGTATTTGCCAGCTCCATTGAATTCAATAGGAGAGCATCGTGCTCCTCTGCCACAGCTGTGGCAGAGAATTGCAATCTTGACTACATGTTCTCAATGGGGTCAGCGCTGCTGCCGCCGGCCCCATTGAACGCAGGGTGAAGCATCCAGGGGTTTCAAATACACAAAACACCGGTTTGCCGCAGTTACATGCGTTCTACGAACCAGTGTCCTATAATTTTTGCCGCAGGCATATTTCCGCATGAAAAATTCGCACATGTGACCGCTGCTATTGAAAAGCAGTGGTTCTATCAAGTGCAATCTTTTTTGCGTGCAGAAAAACGCCCGTGTGACTGAGCCCTTAGTAAGAAACCAGATGCAAGAAATGCCTTTTTGTTTTGTCTTGAAGATCTGAAGAATGGAAAAAAGTGAGCAAATCAGAAAAAAGGAACCTTGGATTGACTGTGCAGAATGATGGCGAGTTCTGGTGAGGCTGGGACACCAACAATATACTGAATCAGATCGACTGTAGCTTTCATACATATTACATGTAGGCTTTGTTTTTTCCCTTGAGAACATGTCAGTTTTTTTCTTTTCTTCTCCCCACTTTGAAAAAGATCATGCCCTTTTAACTTGTCCTTCAACATCTGAGGGCTTGTTTTTTGCAGGACAAGCTGTATTTGGTAAAGGTATAATTTAAAGGAGTTGTCAGAATTATATTTTATAGATAAATAATGCTATAGTCACCTCTCTGCTGTGTCCCACGTCGCTGATTCGGGTCTCCCCTCTGCTGTCAGGTTTACAGGCAGCCCCAGTCTGTTTATGGAACTTCACATGAGCTGCAGCCAATAACAGAGCTTAGTCCTCAATTGCTGAGCTCTGTTATTGGCTGTAGCACCTGTGACATCCCATAAACAAGGCGGGACTGCAGCCTCTAAACAAACACAGGCGCAGAGGACTGAGCACTGGCGTGGGACGCGATGGGAGCAGGGAGTATATCCCCATTGGTTGTTTTACTTCATACAGAAAGATTTTTACCCGTGGAGTAGAACTGGAACAACCCTTTTATGAATTGTAAAAAAAATGTACTGAAAAACTTTTAAAAAGTTTTAAGTTCGATGAAATGGAAAAATGCAATTGTACCAGGGGGTGGGGGGGGGGGGTTTCTTATATTTACGGCACATGTAGTGCAGCAAAAAGGACATGTTAACTTTATTCTGTGGGTCCGTTTGATTAAGGAGATATTATAATTCTATTGCGGTATTTTTGTGCTACTTTTAAAAAATAAATTATCTTTTTAAAAAAAATTACTGTCACCATCTCCTGACCACCATAACTTTATTTTCCCGCTGATGGGATTGTCTACAGGCTCATTTTTCGTGTGACAACTTGTAGGTTCCATTGATACCATTTTGGACTACATGTGACTTTTTGATTGCTTTTTTTTGTTACATTTTATCTTGGAAATGGAGTAATTAAAAAAGTACAATTCTGGTATTTTGTATTTTTTTCTGATGGCATTCACCATATTGGATAAATAATGCAATATGGTAATAGATCAGACTTCTACAGATGTTTATGGATTTTAATTTTAAAAAAGGGTGTTTTAAACTTTAGTTTTTTTACTTTTTGTACTAGTAAGCCCCCATCTCAACCACCACCCCCCCAAAAAACAACTATATTTTACTTAAAGGGGTTGTCTCGCGAAATCAAGTGGGGTTATACACTTCTGTATGGCCATATTAATGCACTTTGTAATATACATCGTGCATTAAATATGAGCCATACAGAAGTTATTCACTTACCTGCTCCGTTGCTAGCGTCCCCGTCGCCATGGTTCCGTCTAATTTCGGTGTCTTCTTGCTTTTTTAGACGCGCTTGCGCAGATGGATCTTCTCCCTTTCGGCTGGGCTCGGAAGCATCTGCGTTTTGGCTCCGCCCCCTTGTACGCGTCATCGTGTAGCCCCGCCCATGACGTGTGCCAGTTCCAGCCTCCTGATTGGCTGGAATCGGCACGTGATGGGGGCGGAGCTATGCGATGACGCGTACAAGGGGGCGGAGCCAAAACGCAGATGCTTCCGAGCCCAGTCGAAAGGGAGAAGATCCATCTGCGCAAGCGCGTCTAAAAAAGCAAGAAGACACCGAAATTAGACGGAACCATGGCGACGGGGACGCTAGCAACGGAGCAGGTAAGTGAATAACTTCTGTATGGCTCATATTTAATGCAAGATGTATATTACAAAGTGCATTAATATGGCCATACAGAAGTGTATAACCCCACTTGATTTCGCGAGACAACCCCTTTAATTCTACCTTTTTTGGCCCCATGGGAGACTTGAGTTAGTGATCATTTGATCGCTTAAACAATACACTGCAATACTTCACAAGGCCCAGAGCTGCCATGACACCCAAACGGCACCTTGCAATCTCATTGCTGAGGGTCTATTTGGGAGACAGAGGTATCCACCCCACCTTTCTCTGACGGGCGATTTAAATGCCACTGTAAAAAATGACAGCGGTATCCAAATTGTTAACAGCTGCAGTTGGAATTATCTCTAATTGTGGCCAGGTATCAGCTGTCAAAGGCAGCCAACAACCTTCAGGAATATTCGGTTCCCAAGCCCACTCCATATGAACCCTGCATACATCCACTCCACATGTACAGTGCATGTCACCAAGGGATTAAAGAACTTTTCTAGAAGTTTACCATTAATGTCCTATCCTTAGGATAGGTCATCAATACAGGATAGGTGGAAGTCTGACCTCCAGCACCCCAGTCAGTCAGCTTTGAAGGGTCAAATGCACTTGGGCAGGCACTGCGCCATATATTGTATAGTGGATGTGCTTGGTATTGCACCCCACATCCGTTCACTTGAATGGGACGCAGTTGCAGAAAGGCCATGTGACTGATGAACGTGACATCACAGGTTTGAAGAAGAGGTCATTGCACTTGCCTGAGTGTCACAGACCTTCAAACAGCTGAACAGTAGGGCTATTGTGAGTTTGATGTCCACTCATCTGATATTGATGATTTATTCTAAGGATAGGTCATCAAATCCTTAAGTCCAAGATATCCCCTTTACATTTTTCTCTTTTTGGGAGAGAGGTTGGTTTTATTATGTTTTTCCCCAACACCTTTGAGTAAATGACTGATTTGTTCCCCACCCCTCTTGACTCATGTTACAGGCCTCTCACCAGCCAAGCCAGAAACCTACTGCACACTGATCAGAGCCAAACACCTGAAACAGCTTTCTGTATATAGTTTTCTGGCTTGGTTTCCTATGCCCAATGATTGTTATAAAGACCTGTATAAAGGGTCTGACATTGATTTGAAGGAATGCTGCCATCCAATAGGTGGCGCTGCAGAGGTATTGTTCCATCTTCCTTTTTTTCAAGCAGAATAGGTACACAGAAGCTACAGTGCACGCTCGTAATATAACAATAGACATGGGTATAAATAGTAAAAGCTTTGTCTGCTCCCCTATGGGGGCCAAGAACTATCCCCACTCAGTAATAAGATGCAGTTAGTGAAAGTGAGATTGGAAAAAATTCATGCAAATCACTTAAAGAACAAGCATGAATAAAATACACAGTGGTGTATGTGTCTGTAGACAGCAGACACTGCAGCCACAGTATGTTATAACTTCAGTGGTCATTTGGTTGGCCTGTAGATATTTTTTGCTCTCAACATAGAAGCTTCAAGCTAGGTTTTCATTGGTAGATATCCCACTTATGCTGCGTCTAGATGTAACGATTATCATTCAAAAAAATCGTTATTAAAATAAGCAAAGGTTTGATAATAGTTTAGTTTAAACACGAGTCAACAATCAAACAACGAACGAGAATTGTGCACTTTTAGTTGGTCGTACTAAACAAAGATACGAAAATATATAATAATAGCTACATACTTGATAAGGTTGATGCAGATCCATCAAGTACAAGCTATAAACCTGCTGCGTTGATCCAGAGGTAGGCAAAAAAAAGCCCCTAAAGGGTGAAAGCCAAATGCTCCATAGATTAGGGGGGGAAATTCTTTCACAACTTGTTCAACGAATCAGCCATTACAACATCATGGAACCGCAAAGCACCTCCATCTTCAATGATGGTGAAACCTCCTTTCCGCTGGGTGTAGAGGATGCGCCCTACTAATGGCCCTACTCATGGCCTACTCATGGCCTAGCGCCCTACTCATGGCCTAGGTGTGAACTGATCTCGGTACTAGAATGTTGCAATTGGTTAAGTGTGTATAATGAGTCTGTGCTTTGTTCTCTTTCCTGTAGGATGACCTTTGAGGACTGGTGTAATAACTTCACCCATATTGATATCTGCCGTATGATAAACACTTCATATCTTAGCCAACACAAAACATGGGAGAAGGGGGAAGCCCATGGGAAATGGACAACCAATGCGGACGCTCTGCTGAATCGCTCTGGAGGATGCTTCAATAATAAAAGTACATTTTTTCAGAATCCACAGGTGACTGCCAGCCTGTTTCTTAGAAATAGCTTACAATATGGTGGCCAGAGTCTGTGTGTGGCAGCCAGTGCAGAAATTGACCATCTTGAACAATGAACACATTTTTGTAGCCATTTTTGCATTTCACACATTTTACGATAGATGGCAGCCCCTTTGCTTACATGGCCATGGTGCAGTTGCACAAACCTATGTGGCAAATCCCTCTGCACTAATGCCTCTCTCTTGAGTTGAGATGACCAACTCATTTATTACTTTTATTTGCCCCCTAAACTAGCTCCCTCAGACAATATCACGTTGGGTTAGAAAAACGCAAAAGAGAAATATGGTAAATGAAGAAAATTCTCTGTATCTGACCAGATCTGAAATCATCAGCATCAGGCCCAGACCCATATCTGTAGCTTGTGTACTATACATAAGCGGCCACGTCTGCTTCCATGTGATCAGTACATCAAGGTGATTCCAAGTAACAATATAAATAGTCTTCATCCAGGATATGTTTTTTCTCTGTTGGGGTCCTTTGAGTTTTCATCAGTGAGCACAAGTTCCTATCCATCCATCTTGTTGGTTATTCTCTTGTTCTTTTCCTTTCAAGTATATCACTCATAACTGCCCCTTCCGTTGACCTGACTATATATATCATTCCAGGTAAATTTTTAGACTAAGCCACCGTGTGTGTCCGTCAGTACAGTATTTTTGCCCGCATTGTCATCTGTAGGATGTATTTTTCAGTAACTTTCCCCTTATGCATGCTCCATTAGGCTTTCCTGAAGGGGTCGGCACGACCCGCCATGATGGTCGCCCATGCTCAGTCAAGACACTGACCCAAGGACAGTCCGCAATGTTGTGCCTGTCCTATAAAGTACTCATAGAGGGTTATGATTAATGCTCTGGGCGAGTTCCCCATGTTTTCTCCAAGTCTCAATATGACCAAATATCTGCTCCTTCATGAGGCAACATCAATGACAAAACTCCCCACCACCACCACCACCACCACCACCACTTCCCCATCACTTCAGCACAGACACTAAAACTATTATGTCACAATGAAGCCATGGCAGGGCTGCTCTCAGTGAAGCTCTTATTAACAGCTGATCCGTGCGCAGACAGGCAGCCGCTCGCTCTCCTTTCTTGTCTCCTCTCTCTTACAGTCTTTCTACTCTGTACAATTACATCTCTTAGTGAGAAGCTCTAAGGCCTTACAGTCATTAGTGAGTACAGAGATTCGGAACGGTTACCGACGGTGTAGTAGGGATAGAGAGAAGTTATTCTTCTTTATCAAGATATATTATAAAGTCCATTATCTGCACATACACTATGGATATAGAAAGAAACACGTCGGAACTTTGGTCAATCAACCACTAACCTACCTTACTGTTCATGGTATTGTCCGAAATCGTGGTCATTTATTAGATTTTAGTACTAAGAGAGATTGTCTGCTGCATACAAAACCCTCTACACAGTTCACTATATGGTTATCAAACTGGAGATTCCTCCTTTCAGGGTCTTGTTCACCACTGGTAGAGATGAGCGAGCATGCTCGGATAAAGCAGTTACTCTCTCTCTACACCCCCCCCCCTAACACCCACCACCCCCGCGAGCCTGCTCGGCCAGTAAGCAGTTACTAGAGAAGAGCGATGCTCGCTTGAGTAACTGCTTTATCCAAGTGTGCTCGCTCATCTCTATTTATCAGCCATAGCAAGGAAGCACCGCAAAGATGGTCTCTCTCTCTAGGAGACTGCTGATCTAAGTAGGTGGTAGCAGTTGATTGTAAAGCCCAAACCCCATGATCAGTGATAAGAAAGCCTTCTGGCTACTAATGCCCCTTCTGGCATTAGTAGCCATCTTCAGTGCAATCAGGGGTGTTGCTAGGGTCTTAAAAGATTTGGAACACAAGCCCAAAACACATATTCCACCCCCCTTACCCCCCAAAAACAAAACAACCATATATATTTATCTTATATAGTCAAGTCACTGTTATGGCCACCAGCTAATATTCAGAGTAAGCACCATGTGCAACTCAGACAGCAGCTAGGCAGGCCGGGGGTGACTGGTAGGTGGTCTCAGGTATCTGGCACCATGCTGACTGCAGTGCATCCTACAGGTTTTGGAGGGTGTGTGGGGAAGAATCCATAGCACAAACACAACAATCAAGGTGGTCTGACAGATGCTCAATTGGGTACAAGTCTGGAGAATTAATGGACCAGGGAAGTAGTTGGGAGTCTTGGTCATGCTCTTCCAACCACTGTCGGACATTTCTAGCCATGCGACATGTTGCATTGTCTTGCTGGAAGATCCCATCTGCCCCAGGCAAGACAAACAGCATCTATGGGTGTATGTGATCTGCAAGGATAGATTCACAACCAAATTGGTCCAGAGGGCCTTCCACATGTATGCACGGGCCCAAAGGATGCAATGACAAAATTCCCCAAATCATATCGCTACCGCCACCAGCTTGTGTTTTTCCAGTGATGGTTGCAGGCTGGTTTTTTTTACTGATGTTTCTCGCCTGACACACTAACATCCATCCATTCAAGAAAGCAGAAAATGTGACTCATTGGAGAAGGCAACCCTTTGCCAATCAGTGGTGGTCAAATTTCGATATTGTTGTACAAAATTGAAACCTTTTCTCCGATGCACCTTTGTTAGCATCGGTTCAGTGACCATCCGTGTGCTTTGGAGCCCCATATGCATTAGGGTTCAATTAAGTATCGTTTTAAGACAGATATTTGGTATCCTCCTGGTTCATTTTCATGGTGAACTGCCTCACTGTAGCGTATCATTCGGCCTTTTCGCACCTCCATAGCCAATGTTTACCTTTCATATCATTGGCACGTGATGCTCCGCCATTTCCATGTTGGTTAATCCCAATGATGCCATTTGTCTAATCACGATACACTTTCATCGTATCAGCACGCCAAAAGTTCACACACTGCGCTGTTTGAGTAATACCGCCACTCTTGGCTGAAAGCCAATAATCATCTCTTTTTGCCCCTTTTACCCATGACAATGAGTGATATGTGAGCAGACGGCCTATCACACACCAGATAACACTGTCACATCATGACTACTACCATTATCACTACACAGTGACTGAACAATATTGAATACTGTTGAATAGAGTAGTTTTTCTCAGTAGTAAGCTAGTCGCCCAGAAAAAACTGCAAATAAAAAAAGGTAACTACACTGTATTCACATTTTCTTGCTAGTACGAATATATAAAAGCCATATGATTACCACAACAGAACAATTGCTGGGTTTTATAAAAAACTGCAATAAAACCAAAGTTGAAAGTACAAAAAATGCAATTTTTCTACACTTGTGTACTTGGCCTTATAGTCAGTGAGCACAGGGGACGTCCTTCTCACATTGTAGTCATTTACTTTTCCTGATTATCTGAGTCTGGATCACCATGAAGATATATCCCAGCCACAACTTGTCTCTGCACACATTGCCATTCAGGAATGCTTCTCTCAGCACCCCAACAAAGCAATAGTACTCTTTTGTAAAGTCTTTACTGTCTGTAAAGTAATAAGCAGTCTTTCTGCCTAAGGCCTCGCTCACACGAGCGTTGGTTTGTATGCGCGTTTGTGCGTGTAAAACAGTGAGTCTATTAGAACCATTGGTTTCCAATGATGTGTTCATACATCCGTCCTTTGCAGGTGTGCAAATTCGCGCACCTGCAAAAGATAGGACATCTGAGTGCTGGGAAGGTCCGTAAATATTCCCCGCGGGGAATCCCCTCATCACTGAACACTGTGACAGCACTGTCAAAGTGCTCAGTGACAAGGAGACTCCCCACCGGGAGTAAAGAATCCCCTACCACACGTCACAGCTGTGGCAAAGGATCGCGTTGTTCTCCTATTGCTTTCATTGGGGCCGCCACTGAAAGCAATGGGATGCAGGCAACAACTGCAGTGATTTTCAAGAAAGGGCTTTAAATATAAGCTCTTCACTGAAAAATCATCCCAAGCTTGTGTAAAAAAATAAAAAATATGTATACTCACCTCTCCGGCGCTGTCGGGGCTTGGTGCATCTAGCCGCTTGGCTCGCTGGCACTGTACTGAAGCTCTTTCAGCAGGCGGGGATTTAAAGTTCCCGCCTCCTGAAAGGGCTGCATCTGATTGGGTGAGCGCTCAACCAATCACAGGCATCGCTCAGCTGTCATTCAATGAATGGCTGAGCACTGCCGGTGATTGGCTGAGCACTCAGCCATTCAGACGCAACCCTTTCAGGAGGCGGGGATTTTAAATCCCCGTCTGCTGAAAGAACTTCAGTACAGTGCAGGGGAGCCAAGCAGCTAGACGCACTGAGCCCCGACAGCGGTGGAGAGGTGAGTATATATATTTCTTTACACAAACTAGGGAACATTTTTAGGGAAGGGCTTTTATTTCATTGAAAATCACTGCAGGGGTTGCTGCCATCACCTTGCTTCCAATGGGGCCGCTGGTAGAGACAATAATGTCTCTAATAAGCCCCCTTTAAGCCCAGACAACAATGCACTCTTTGTGCCCCTAAAGCAATAAATCCTTTTCATACCATAATAATGCCTCCTTTTTGCTCCTACAGCAATATCCCTTTTATGCCTGTACAATAATTGTCTCCTTTGAGCCACTACAGATTAAGCTTCCTTTAGTGTACGTTCACACATTATGGAATTATTGCTTTTTTCTGCAGTGTAAAATCTGCACCAAAACTTGTGGCAAAATCCACAATATTGGGATTTTTGGGGCGGATCTGCAGCAAACTTCACCCTTTGACTTGAAAGGGTAATATAAGTCACAGCTATTAATCAAGAACCGTGTCAAAATCCATACCAAATGGTGTGGATTTTGACACGGATCCTTACCAAAATCCATAGAGCAAAATTTGAAGATCCACACCAAAATCTGCAGTGTGTGAACGTAATCTCATGGCACCAGTATAATGTCCACTTAGTTACGCTGTTGAGCCCCTTTATGCCTCACTGTAATAATAACCCCACTATGATTTTCTCTCTATGCCCCTAAAGTAGTAAGACCCCATTATGCCTCCACATTACTCCCATGTGCCCACTGACTACACTGTTCACAGTTGATTAATGCTTACTCAGACTCCTTACAGATCATTCATGGCAGCCTTCTATCCTTGTCCCTTGTCTCCAGCACTCTGGTGCCTTAGAATAGGAGGAACCAGAGAGAGTGAAGGAAAGGGAAGATAAAAGATACACATGCTGCCATGCACCACAATCTGTAAGGAGTCCGAGTCAGCAGATTAGGATATAGTAGCACTGGTATTTTTTCACTGCGAAAAATTGGTGACGGGTTCCCTTTAATCTCAGCCTAAAAATTCTAGAAGAAATATATATATATATATGTAAACACCTCTAAAGGAATTTGTATGGTGAGATTATAACATTTTTTTTTCCCCTAGCGTTGCATTGGAATTGCAGCCACATCTGGTCTGGCCACTTGAATGAGACTGCTCCCCCCGCACGCACTAATGATCTTCTTAATATGATAACCAGGGGCGTAACTATAGAGGATGCAGGGAATGCAGTTGCACCCGGGCCCAGGAGCCTTAGGGGGCCCATAAGGCCTCTCTTCTCCATATAGGGGCCCAGTACTATGAATAAAGCATTATAGTTGGGGGCCCTGTTACAGGTTTTGCAT
Source organism: Eleutherodactylus coqui (assembly GCF_035609145.1). Lineage (NCBI taxonomy): Eukaryota > Metazoa > Chordata > Amphibia > Anura > Eleutherodactylidae > Eleutherodactylus > Eleutherodactylus coqui. Next base: position 113,292,167 of record NC_089846.1, on the reverse strand, counting down.
TGGGGCTCGGGAGCTTCAAGTTACGCCTCTGATGATAACCATAACTATGTAGGATGAAATGGTTGGTTATCTAGTTTGGTGCATTTGTGCCATCGTGTGGCATCATCTGATGCTACACACCTCCTCATCATTATCAATATTTCATTATATCCACTGCCTCCATTATGTTTTGGCACCCTTCAGTCTTTTAATTAGTAGTGTTCTTTTACTTCTGGCATCCGAGAATTGAGCTAACACTAATCTAACCCTTTCAGGTGCCTATAGTACATAACGTTACCAAACTAAAGTATAGAATGCTCCCCCGGGACTCGTTAATACTGTAAAGTACATCATCTTTGGAGTTGAAAAGCTAAAACATCTCCTTTATAGGTAGACTCGGTACACGTTGTTTCATTTTCTAGAAGGACTAGACCTTGTTCTTTTGCCTAAATGTCCTTATTTTATTATTCAGTACGTCTTTGAGGTGAAGAAAGAAGAAGATGAGGTGCTGGTTTCTCTGCAACAAGAAGATCAGCGAATATACAAGAAGTTTGAGAAAGGAGACAACTTTATTATTGGCTTTGAAATTCTCAAGGTAGAAAACCATAAGAAGCCCTTTCTATATTTATAGATGTGATACAATGCCTTAGGCCACCTGCAGACGGGCGGAATGGCATAAACTGGTCTTAGTGCGAGTACCACAGGAGTAAGATGTGACCAATTTAATAAGAAGCGCAAACCTCTTAATGACTTAGTTGCATCTCTGGGAAGATGGAACAATGCCTCTGCAGCGCCACCTACTGTATACTGATGAGGGGCAAAAACCCCCTAACTAATTCTATGGCTGCCTGTCCACGGGCGTATTTTCATTGTGTTCCCCGTGGCGATAATACGTCCACGAGGGAACGCAGTGAACGCTTTCCATAGCATTGCTATGGAAAGCACAGTTCCCCCCCCTGTCCACGAGCGGAGAATCATAGCGATTCTCCGCTCGCGGGTGCAAATCGCGGCATGCGATTTGCTGCGGTGGGCCTATCTGTCAGATAGCTAGCTCCTGCGGTGGAGATCCGCTGCGGGATATCGCTATGCCCATGGACAGGCAGCCTATCTGTGCATGGTTATCTTTCCCTTGTGGAGAAGACTCTGGCTTTGGCTCACAATTTGCAGTCATTGCTACAAAGCTTGTTGAAAAAAAGTCTGACATTGACTTGCAGGAATGCTGCCTTCCAAAAGGTGGCGCTATAGGAAAATGTATAAGTTACACGCCGTGCCTTGGAATGTCAAAGTCGTGGGTTTTCCCCCAAATATATGGCCTTCCCATTGTTGTGAAATCGTGGTCTCAAAATCATAGGACATGTAACTTCATGTCAAAATTAGGAGCCAATTAGTATCCTAATAGAGCAGCACAGAAAGATAATCTATCACAGTTCTTTTGCTAGGTGGAACAGAACAGACGGTACAGAATCCACAAGATGCAAGGGCAGGAGAGATATGCATCCTCCCCCTACATGAATCTGAGATCTATTTTTCTGAGGAAGGTATTGAAGAAAGGTAGATACGTCATTATTCCCACAACTTTTCGACCCGGAGTTACCTGTGAATTCAACCTCAGAGTCTTTACAGACGTGGCATCCAACTTCAGGTATTGTCATGCTTGTATATCTTCGTACATATTCTGTAGAAGTGTAGTATATTCTGTACAGATGTTACCATTATGAAATCTACATTCAATATTCACAAACTTAGTACATGGATGCTGCATCACCTTGTGGTAGCAAACAGTACTGCAGGATATGTATGTTCAAGTTTAGCGGAAAAATCTGGAAAAAAAACATAGCATCATCGAAATAAATGCAACCTTTGTAATTTTTCATCATGGAGCCTTCCCCCATTTAATCACGTTTGTATTAAAAACCTCAAATTAAAACCAACTAAACAAAGCAATATAACTTAAGAGATGCTACTAGTGTTCCCATTAAGCTGGGCCATCTGGAAAGAAAAGTGAAAAAAATATATATACTAATGAGACCAAACAGCCTAATGACAAGCATACATGTCTGCACGGTGTGACTGAAGGCCCTTTTACATGGAACGATTATTGTTCAAAGATTAATTTAAATGAGCAAAAAACAAACAATAATCGTTCAGTGTAAACGCAGCCAACGATCAGACGGCGAAAGAGAAGTCGTTCGCTTTTCGTTCATTTTATACGGGTAGAAAAATCATCGTTGGCTCGTTCACTAATCGTTCGGTTTATATACCTCGCAGTCACGTATACAGCGAATGTGAGCGTCTGAAAGAGCCAATGTATCTGCCTGTATGAACAGGCTGCCCGCGCGAACTCTGACATTGTTTGCTCATTCAATTGAGAAATTGAGCCGTTCTCGGCTATTAACCATTTAAATGCCGCTGTCAATTCTGACTGCGGCATTTAAATCCCCGAACGATGTTCGGGGGTCCCGCACGGCCCCCCCGCGGTAAGATCGGGGGAGCCGTGCAGGTGTCATGGCAGCCAGGGGCCTAATGAAAGGACCCAGGGCTGCCTTATCAGACTGCCTATCAAGCCATTCCCGTGGGGTGGCTTGATAGACCGTCTGTCAAAAAGCAGTATGACGTAATGCTATAGCATTACGTCATACTGCAGGAGCGAGCAAAGCATCGCATGTTAAAGTCCCCCAGGGGGACTTCAAAGTAATGTAAAAAAAATAAATCAATAAAGTTTTTTTTAATTGAAAAAAAAAAAGTTGTAAAAGTTTAAATCACCCCCCTTTTGCCATATCTATTAATAAAAAATCTAAATAATAAATTTAAAATATGTATTTGGTATCGCCGCGTCCGTAAAAGTCCGAACTATCAAAGTAGCGCATTATTTTTCCCGCACGGTGAACATCGTCCGAAAAAAAAATAAAGAACTCCAGAAATGCCCTTTTTTAGTTACCCTGTCTCCAGAAAAAACACAATAAAAAGCGATCAAAAAGTCGTATGTACTCCAAATTGGTACTATCAGAAACTACAGAACATCCTGCAAAAAATGAGCCCTTGCTAAACTACGTCGACGGAAGAAAAAAAAAGTTATCGCGCGCACAAAATGACGGCAGAAAATAGTTGAAAAAAATTAAATGTCTTTAAAAAAAAAAAAGAGTATAGTAAAAAAAAACCTACACAAGTTTGGTATCGTAGTAATCGAACAGACCCATAGAATAAAGTTATCATGTCGTTTTGTTGCCGTTCGTGCGCCGTAGAAATAAGACGCACTAAAAGATGGCGAAACGTCGGGTCTTTTTCATTTTACTCCACTTAGAATTTTTGAAAAGTTTTTCAGTACATTATATGGTACATTATATAGCACCATTGAAAAATACAACTCGTCCCGCAACAAACAAGCCCTCATACAGCGACGTCGATGGATAAATAAAGGAGTTACGATTTTTTTAAAGGGGGGAGGAAAAAACGAAAATGGAAAAAGAAAAAGGGGCCGCGTCATTAAGGGGTTAAAGATATTTGCATCGCTTTACATTTATTCTATATGTGGGATGTTTTGCCAGCGGTAACATTTGTAATCACACTGAATAGTCTCAGTATAATAAATGAGATATCTCTAGTTTAGGTATAGCCTCTTCTTACAAGTTATCTGATGATCTCTGCAGGGAGTTGCTACGGGATAAGCCCAGTGTAACCTGTTGGAACTTCCTGCTGGGATATCCTAAAAGAGTCAGTCAAGTGTTGGTGCAGAGCATAGAAGGAGTGGACCCACGGGGGAAAGCAGAAGGTAATCTGTGACTCTAAAGAAACATTTAATGCAATCCTCATTGCAAACCACCAGATTAAATTGTATCTCTTGTTCTGCTACTTTGTATTGTATGTGTCCAAAACTCTTTGCTGAATTAACTACATAATAAATCCTCACAGGGGGTCAAAGCCTCATATTTGTCTATACAAAACTCGCATTGCAAAGTGGGCAAACTTGCCAAATTTGCAGACTTTCAAAAAAACCTATCAAACAAGAACAATTCAAATAGGTTAACACAACTAATGTAACAAGTGGTTTATCCAATACCAATACACACAGCCAGTTGTAATGACTGCATGCTATTTGTGCTGAGCTATTTACATTGATCTTTTTTGACAGTTTTTTTTGCTGAAAGTTTGTAAATTAGTAATGGGAGTTGAACTGAAATATTATGTAGACTTATACATACACTGTACGCACAAAGTGCTTCGAAAAAGTATTTGTCCCCTTCCCAACTTCATCTATTTTTGCATTTATCACATTTGAGGCTTCAGATCATACTTTTAATATTAGACAGAGATAATCTATGTAAACACAAATGCTGCTTTAAAATAATTGCATTAATTGAAGGACAAATGATGGTCAGTGCCACTTAACCCTTTGTGAAAAAGGTATTGCCCCTTTAGCTACCAAAGCAACCAGTTTACCAAATTTAACTGACAATTGGGTTTTATATTCACCAAGCACACCGAGACATGATCTCTGCCAGATCTGTTGAATACAGACATCCTTAGAAATAGAACCTGTCTACAATATGAACAGGCTAGAGGGTCTCAAAAAGTAGCACATGGTAACTGAAATTTATCAGTCTGGGAGGAGTTATAAAGCTATTGCAAAGGCTCTAGAACTCCTATAAACCACAGTGAGAGCCATTATCTACAAATGGTGAAAATGTGGAACCTTCCCAAAGTGACCAGCCTACCAAAATTTTACAAAGAGCACATCAAGAACTCATCCAGACAGTCACAAAAAATCCAGATGTACATTTAAAGAATTGAAAGCTTTACTTGCCTTTGTTAAGTTGAATCTACACCATTCCACAATACGAAAGACACTGGACAAAAATTGCATGCATGGGACAGTTGCAAAGTGCAAACCACTACTGACCAAAAAGAACACCAAGACTTGTCTCATCTGCCAAAAAAACATCTAGATGACCCCAAGATTTTTGGGCTAATATTCGGTGGACCTTGGAATCAAAGGTGGAACTTTTTGGAAGACATGGGTCCTGTTACTTCTAGCGTAAAACTAGCATCACAGTCCGCAATTAGAGCATCTTATTCGTTAAACATGGTGGTGGTGGCGTGATGGTCTGGGGCAGCTTTGCTTCTACAAGACATGGACAACTTATCATGATTGATGGAACCATGGATCCTGCCATCACAAAATCCTAAAGCACATCCGCTCATCAGTTTGTGATCAAAACGCACGAGCAAGTCCAACTCCAAAAGGCTCAAAAGAAACAAAATTAAAGTTTTGGCGTGGCCAAGTCAAAGTCCTGACTTCAGGCCCATTGAAATGCTGGGATTACACATTAAAATGGGTAGTTCACGTTCGAAAACCCTCCACAACGAAGCAGTATTGATATGAGTGGGCCAAAATTCGTCAACGGCGATGTAAAAGACTCATCACAAGTTATCTCAAACTTTGCATTGCAGTTGTTACTGCCAAGGGTGCCACAACCACTTGTAAAGTTTAGGGGGACAACTATACTTTCACACGGGTGATATAGGTATTGAATTAATCTTTATTTCAATAAATGGAATAATCATATAAAAGCCGCATTTTGTTTTTACTTGGGTTGTCTTTATCTTGTAGTAAGATTAGTTGAACCCAATATTTGAATGTGACAAATTAGCAAAAATAAAAAACATATCGAGTGAGGGGCAAATACATTTTCACAGCACTGTATATATAACTGTACAAATGGGTCCTCTGCAAGCTTCCCATAGTACCAGTCCTAGCAGGCTGCCAAGCTAATGATGAAGTGGTTCTCATTAATGGAACTGTAATGCGCATGTAGATATCTCGAACAAAAAGCTGAAGGGGATCCATGAATTATAGGGATTTGTAGGGATCCCACTTCTCAGGACCCAATGATGAAAATTTCAGATATGTCATAGCTTTTAGAATTAGAGGTATTCATCCTACTTCAGGACTATATAAAATATTGCATCCTGTTAATATCTTAGAGTTTGGGTTTTGTAACTCCTGTAATTGCTTCCTCTCTTTTATAAATCATTACTGGTTTTGGGAACAATTCATGAAATTCCTTGGCCTGGTCTCTAATTACTTGTATATATCATACAACATAGCTCCGGGCACCAGATCCATGTTTAATTTACAAAACTGATTAAATGTAAATGGTGAAGAATGCTGGAAATGTCTAGAAATGTTTCCGTTTGCAAGTTGGAACGTGTGGTTCGCTCAGAAGTCTAAAGCTTAATAAAGACAACTTTACAGAACAATGAGGTCAGGTAGCCGCTGTAAAACATGAGCTTCTTTTACCTTCTGGTTGTATGTATTTATATGGAAATGGATCTATTGCCTGCAGTTACATCAGTGTCTTAGGTTTTTCTTACTTTTATCTTAGGCTTTTCTTCAGGTGAACCTGAGGAAATTATAGGCAATCCTGATAAAGTTTACCATGAAGAGGGCGCCATGTTGTCATAGAGTCTCATATAGTTCATTCAAAGCTCTCTGGGAAAAATGCCTCCATAGCGCCACCTTATGTAAGGTAACTTCCCTATAAGTCAATGTTTGACCTTTTAACTGACTTTGACAACATGACTAAGGATAGAAATTAAACAAGAGTGGTCTGCAGAAAGAAAAGACATCCATCTGCAGTTGTCTGGTTCGGTGTGTCTGTCCCTCATCAGAGCAGAGCAGGTTGGCTGGGCAGGTTGAGAAACTTGATCCCCCCCCAAATACACATTGAAGGCCTCTCACCCAGTCAACCAGTACCCTGTCCGCACTGACGAGGGGCAAACACCCTGAAACAGCCTGTCCGCAAATAGGCATCTTTTTCTTCTGGAGGTGAATCTGGTTTGGCTTATATCCTTAGTCATGTTGTCAAGGCCTGTTGAAAGGTTGAAAAGTGACTTATGGGGTAGACACCTTCAAGTAGGTGGAGCTGTGAAAGTACTGTTCTGTCCCCTATTTGCTTTTTTCAGGTGAACCAAAGATTTATCTTGCTGCTAGAGCCTTTAGCCTTTAGTCATTAGCTCTAGCTAATGACTTGTTGCTGCCCCTCTGGCACATAACAGCCAGGGGTACATGCTTCTTCAGCCCCCAAAGCTACTACCGTGTTTCCCCGAAAATAAGATGCCGTCTCATTTTAAGATTTGCCCTAAAAGAGGCAAAGGGTCTTATTTTCAGGGGGGTGGGGTGTCTTATACTCCAGTAGCAGGTGCCATATTTTCCCCTAAAATAAAACATACTGGAAATATATTCCCCAAAGTCCTAATATTGTGTTCAATCATTTCTGAATGATTGAACCTAGGACTCCTATCTGGATATCAGATGGCAGTGTTAGGGAAATCATCAGAGGGATTTCATAGTGTTTCATTGCCTGGTCCAAATTATAAGAAAAGTCGTGTACACAAATCACCGACACATGGACCAGTCTGTATCGTCCGACAATGAAATCTCTTCTGGCTTTATGACAAAGCAGACAATGTATCTATAAGTTCCCTTATGTATGATCAGAAATACACGCTCCTGTAATCATAAGAACTCATGATTGGCTCTAGGTGCTAATGGTTTAACATATGTTAACACCTCAAGGCGAGTCACCTCAAACACGTAATTCCCAGAAATAGAAACGTAGTTCTGTATACACTGTTTTAGCAGTTTCTATATGCGCAGGGGATTAGAGAAACCGTTATCTCTAGACATCCCTAAGCTACATCTACACATCTACAGTGTACAACATGCACTGAGTTAACCATTTAGATGCCGGTTATCTACTAAAGAGGAAGATATACCAGTATATCTCTCTCTCTCTCTATATATATATATATATATACACATATACATACACGTGTTTGCCTAGGCTGATGTGAGAAACGTGTATTATTACTATAACAGCAGGTACCAGGATTAAAATTTGAAAGGCATATGCAGAGTCAAATCTGTGATTGCAACTTTGTGTACAGTAGCTCAAGGTACTGTGTTTCCCCGAAAATAAGCCCTACCCTGATTTTTGGGAGGGGCTTAAAATATAAGCCCTACACCAAAACAAGCCCTAGTTACTCTACATAACAAAAAAAAGAAGCAATACTCACCTAGCAGGCGCTGTCAGGGTCCTTCCCACTGGGCTGCAGTGCTTAAGCAGGTTTTTCGTGCAGTCCTCAATGCCTACGGAGCATCTCTTGCTGGTGACGGGGCTATAATACCCCGCCTCCAGCAAGCGATTGCTCCGATTGGTTCAGGAGCTCCCCCTCAGCCAATCGGAGTCAGCGGTCGATGAATCAATCGCAGCCATTTAATGATGTCCTTCAATGAATGGCTGTGATTGGTTCATCGAGCGCCGCCTCAGCCAATCAGAGCAATCGCTTGCTGGAGGCAGGGTATTCAAGCCCCATCACCAGCAAGTTATGCTCCGTCGGCATCGAGGACTGCACGGAAGCCTGCTGAAGTGCCGCAGCCCAGCGGGAGGGACCCGGACACTGCCTGCCAGGTGAGTATTGCTTTTATTTCTGTCACGCAGTGTAGCCAAAAATCAGAGTAGGGATTATGATCAGGGTAGGTCTTTTTTCAGGGAAGCAGGGTACCTTGAGCCACTATACACAAAGTTGCAATCACAGATTTAACTCTGCATATGCCTTTCAAATTTTAATCATGTTACCGCCTGCCATAGGATATCCAAATAGGAGTCCTAGGTTCAATCATTCAGAAATGATTGAACACAATATTAGGACTTTGAGGAGTGTATTTCCTGTATGTTTTTTTTTAGGGAAAAATATGGCAAGAACATAAAGATTAAGAGAACGCAAACAATCTGATAGGAAGGTCATAATAAACAACTCCTTCAGCTAAAAAGACCTTCCCGAAAGAGTTATTGGCATACTATTGTGTGTAACATATAGTAACTGTCTTGTAATTGCAGGGGCTGATCTGTACATCATCATCAAATGTGAAAATGAGAGCGTTCGATCCGGAGTCCACAAAAATACGACCAGTGCCAATATTGATGTTAAAGTGATTTTTTATCGTAGGAGGATAAGTGAACCAATTGCAATTCAGGTAACGTATTATAGCAGCAAATGTTTATAAATCTGTGATTTGGTTGTTCCCCACTTCCTGAATTTGTCTGCACTCTTACATCCTAATTGAACTGTTCTAACTGCAATAGGATGTAATAGAGCGTCCACTGGATGGCACAGTACCTATCCTACCACCATCAGCAAGTGTCGGGTACAATGTCAGATTGTGCGTAGATAGTGGGTTGGTATGGAAGGAAAGGCCTGATAAAGTTCTCCAGACTTGCTCTGGCTATATGTCTAACAAGCCATGCTAAAAATATTTTAATGCATTATTGGTCAGAAGTGAAAATAAGAAAATAGAATAAAAGTTTATTGGAAAAAAGTATTAAAAAGCAAAAAAAAAACATTAAAAAGTATTATGCTTAAGTATTACATTTATGTATGGGTTGTTACAGTTGCTGAAATACCAAATCTTAACATTTTTTCCCACATTATTCCTACTGCACAGGAAACAATGTAAAAAACGGAGTGGGGGATGCCATACATGCAAATTTAAGCACCAAATATGCCATCTTTGCCCTATGACCTGCAACCTAGCAATTATGCCATCAGGTGGTGCGTAGAGTAGCTATAACTAATGAATGCGGCCTGCACAATATTCCCATGATAAGTCTATGCTAAGAGATAGGAAGAAAAGCATAGGGGAAGTTAAGTAGAGCACAACAAGAGTTAGGACTAACTACTAGGAGTGAATTACACTTCATGGGTTGGTAGCACTATGTATATATTCTTACTTAGTAGGGGGAAATACTGTGTGGGGCAAACTAAGAAGAGTTATAGCAGCGATGCTTGCACCGTCCACTTCATGGCTGATTTGGAACAGCAGAGGCGATGAGCCAGTTTCAATTTTTTTTCAACAGTATCCATTAATGTTAAGGTCATATGAGCTGTGATATATTTGCGGATTTACGTGTAGTGCTTATACGATGCTTATTGTATGTTGGTTTCCCTGCTTAGGTGAAGGTTGGATAGCTTGATCTATGAATTTGAATGCAATTGGATTAGAAATTGTACATTTATTGACACAATTTCTAGGATTTCAAAAAGTAAAAAACAAGTGGAATTGTTTTTTTTTTCCATTCCCCCCCCCCTTTAAGAAAAATCAAAATACAGTCAACTAGCTATAAATACACCACAAAATTCTGTAATAAGGAAATAAATTTTCTTGCAAACACAAGCCCCCATCCAGCTAAGTTAAAGGGGTTGTCCCACGGCAGCAAGTGGGGTTATACACTTCTGTATGGCCATATTAATGCACTTTGTAATGTACATTGTGCATTAATTATGAGCCATACAGAAGTTATTCACTTACCTGTTCCGTTGCTAGCGTCCCCGTCGCCATGGTGCCGTCTAATTTCAGCGTCTAATCGCCCGATTAGACGCACTTGCGCAGTCCGGTCTTCTCCCTGGTGAATGGGGCCGCTCGTGCCGGAGAGCGGCTCCTCGTAGCTCCGCCCCGTCACGTGTGCCGATTCCAGCCAATCAGGAGGCTGGAATCGGCAATGGACCGCACAGAGCCCACGGTGCACCATGGGAGAAGACTCGCGGTGCATCGTGGGTGAAGATCCTGGCGGCCATCTTAGTAAGGTAAGGAAGAAGTCGCCGCAGCGCGGGGATTCGGGTAAGTACTAAACGTTTTTTTTTTTAACACATGCATCGGGTTTGTCTCGCGCCGAACGGAGGGCCTATTGAATAAAAAAAAAAACCGTTTCGGCGCGGGACAACCCCTTTAACCCCTTAGTGAAAGTTTTTTAGTTTTTTTTCTATTTTTGTTTTTTCCTCCCTCCTTTTAAAAAATCGTAACTCCTTTATTTGTCCATCGCTGCAGCTGTATGAAGATTGTTTTTTTGCGGGACGACTTGTATTTTTCAATAGTACGATTTAACGTACCATATAATGTACTGAAAAACATTTAAAACATTCTAAGTCGAGAGAAATGGAAAAAAAAAAGACATTCCACCATCTTTTGATCCATCTTGTTTCTACGGCGCACAAACTGCAACAAAAATAACATGCTAACTTTATTCTAAGGTTCAGTACGATTACTGCGATACCAAACGTATAGTTTTTTTTTGTTGCTGTACTACTTGTATTTGCTTTTTTAAAGATATTTAATTTGTTAAAATTATTTTCTGCCGCCATCTTCTGCGCACAATAGCTTTCTATTTCCCCATCAATATAGTTGTGCAAGGGCTCATTTTTTGCAGGATGTGCTGCAGTTTCCATTGGTACCATTTTGAATACATATGATTTTTTTGATTGTTTATTACATTTTTTCTTGGAGACGGGGCGACCAGAAAAGCGCATATCTAGCATTCTTTTTTTTTTCTGACAACGTTCATCGTGTGGGGGTAATTAATCAGTTACTTGGATAGATCAGACTTTTACGGACGCAGTGATACCAAATATGTATTTTTGTTTTATTATTTAGATTATTTTACTGTAAATATGGCAAAAGGGTTTTTATTTAAACTTTTATTACTTTTTAAAAAATAATTAGTAAAACTTTATTGTTCTTATTTTTACATTTTCTTTTAGTCCTCCTAGGGAACCACAACATGCGATGCTTCGATCACTCCTGCAGTAGGATGTAATGCCACAGCGTTACATCATACTGCGATCTGACAAGCAGTTTATCAAGCCACCCCACTGGCATGGCATGGGGGGGGGGGGGTTGAATTTTGTCTTCCAGATTTTGTTTAATCAGCGATACAAACTGTTTCTCTGAATTTGGAAAGACTTTTAGCAACTGCACTGTGGGTAATGGGAGGTCTGGTTAAGTGGTGTTGATTGAAATCTGTAGTGAGGACGTGTGCTTTGTTCACCTGACACAAGGATTTATCTCAACAAGTTCTGCTTGAGATAACTCCATCATTTACATTGCCTGTAATAAAGATAAATCCCTGTTAACAGGAGAATGAATAAAGTTATATTTATGTTAAAATGAAGCAAACCATTATTTGTATGAGGTTTTCTCTGCCACTTTAATATATCTAACATCTACCTTGCCCTTTGAAAAATTTAAGTTGAATCCAAGATGGTAGCATTCAAAATGGCTGTCATGTTGGTGACATGGCCTAGAGGATCTCCCCCTTCACCCGCAGTTTTTATGCAAAATTGGATGACAGTCTGACAAATAGTTTTCAATTTTATATGGGCGTTTCCATACTTTTGAGACATCCTGTATTTAGCTCATAAATAAGATCCTAGATGTCCCCTTCATCGTTTTGATCATCAGGGGTCCCAAAGGTTGACACCAACGGATTACTCATTGAAGTCCCAATTAACCCATTTAGAGACAAGTACAATCCCCTCATCATGCTCTTTATGGATATTCGCTGCTCGGCACTATCAATATATTAATCATTCTGATATTTCTTTAATTATTCATCTCGAATAGGTTCTTCGCTTGCTGGGCTCATGTTTGCTACATTGTTTGCAGTACCCTAGAATTGTTTACTGAATTGCTCCATGTTATATGAATCCCAAAGGCAATAACTCAGTGTAATGTATTAAGACAGTATTTGCTGCATTAATTTCAACATTAAGCCAGTTTCTTCTACTTTGACCCTCAGGTCTGGGGGAGCAAGATCATCTGTGACCAGTTCCTGGGCCAAGTGCTCCTGGCTGCATTGCCTAATGACCCAGTAGAAGAGCAGAGTCTCCAGCTGCACAAGGAAGGGCGAGCAGCGCAGGAGATGCCAGGCCTGATAAATGTCAAAGTTGTCTCCTCTGATGACCTGCTTGATCTGTGAATGTGAGAGAGTCTCCAGGACACAGACAGGGCTGCAAGCTAAAGACTGTCTGACATGCCTGATTAGATGACGTCTTCTCGGTTCACATGCACAGACACTAATGATTTGTATTGGTGCTGAGTATATCCAGTGTTTTCAAGTCATCTAGTAGGACCACAAAAATGTGCTAAGTTCCTTATACTAAAGCTTCAAGACTTATGGCGCAGCCAGAGAATAATGAAATACTGGCAATACTGCAATATGCTAAAGCCCAGGTCTCACATTCATCCTTTTTGTAGCTGGTGCTCATAGAGTGACTATTGAACACCTATAGCTGCTCATTTTCCAACTTGAGATCACACCACTTCATAAAGGTCCTCTATCGGAGGAGAAGGGAGGAACAAGCCCTCCGATGCCGTACTTCATTCATTTTTAAGCCTCTTAATATCGCACCTTGAAACTGGACTAGTCGTTTTTATGAGTGCAAATCTAAAACCATGTAAATATGATAGAACTTTGTGGCCATTTAAGGTACCATTACACGGGGCGACCGCTCGACTATTGCTGCTGTGCTTAAAGGTACCTTTGCATAGGGCCATTATTGCATGAATTATCGCTGGAAACAGCCAATTCGGGCAATATTCATCTTGTGTACAAGCGTCCACCGACGGCACTAGGCGACAAAAACCTCATTTGCCGGAGTCGCTTGTTTTTTAGCAGAATGGAGGCAGGCGGACCGGAAAGATCTCCGGCCCACTCCACCTCCATTTACAGAACGACTATGGCTCCTGTGCTTTATACAAGAGCGATAGCCGGGCAGTAGTCCATTGGGCGGCAATAGTCATTCTGTGAATGGAGGAGCAGACTGGAGATTGTTCCTGCCTGCCTCCATTTGCAGTAAAAATACCTGTATACATGGTCCGACAGTCGAGTCACTTGGTTTTTAGTTCTGCTAAAAACCAGGGATCTCTGACAAATGAGTGATTGATTGCTCAGTGCACCTTTGGCGGCGGTATACATACGGGACCATTTTCACCCGAAATTGCTTTTACCAGTGATAATTCAGGTGATAATCACCCTGTGTAAAGGTATCTTTAGACTATATTACTTCCCACAGCTTCCCACCAAGCTGTCCACATCCGACATATATCGGGTGTCTGCTGATTTCTCTTTCTCAAAGACCTTGGCTCCTCCAGCCACAGCTCCCTGTGTCTCAAGGGTTCGATCCATCACTCCACAATCACTTCCATTCACGGTCTATGTCACCACAGGTCACTCAGACTTCCTTTTAGGTCACGCTTCACTCATTATCATAGCCACTAGGACAGCTTTCACAGTATGGCCCCAGCTCACTAAGAGACTCCCACTAGACAAACCCTTACAATGTCAAGTCCTCCCAATGCAATACTGCACCACCAGGTCACATTTCAGGCCTGCAGGGCAGCAGTTTTCCTCTGAAGCTGTCTGACTAGTCCACTAACTTGTATCCTTCCTAGGTTCCATGTGGAATTATCTAGAGTTTCCCGTAGACTTGAACCCCGCACCACACACTCCCAACACTGGCTCCCAAAGCAAGCTAGTTCCACGGCTTAAGCGAACTCTGTAGAGCTAATCATGCATGATGCCGATACATTGTCCAAGAGGCAACCAACATGAAACACTGGTAGGCCCACCACTCAAACCTCTTGACAACAAGTGGTCACAAGATAGCTCATCGTACACTCCATGACACACATTCCCAGCTCATCATCCACTCCATGACACATATTACCTGTCCCCGCTTAGCAAAGTAGCCATATCACCTTCTTCTCAAAGATAGACTTTCTACAGCAACCTCATTCTAAGAGTCACACAGGCCCTCCGTTAACTCCCACAATCTCTAGTTCATCACCTTCTCAGCCCAGCCTTCAGTCCCTCACCACCATGCTGCAGGATGAGAAGTCTGTTCCTATGTATGACCAGGTCCGGGCCTAACACTTTGCATAGGCTCACAGTGGATCTAGGTCTAGCACTTCACACAGTTAGTCTCCACTCTCCCAAATGGCACCAAACCTTTTTATGGGCTCTACCTAGCCCCTTCAAACTAGTGTGATTGAACAGCATCTCAGCACATAGCCTCCTAGCCAACACTAGGCTCTTCCTGGGACTAGCTCAACTATAAAACTCCCCTGTGCCTGTCTCCCAGAAGACCTCATCCCTTTATACTGCCACATCATGACACTCACACAGTGTACCACAGTGCCCTGTCATCCAGCCAACCTGCAGAACACACTGTATATACAGTAAAATACGACATATATGCATGAATGCCCACAGTCTAAATAATAATGTATCTGACCAATTTATCAGCAAAAGATCCAAGGTCCATTTAAAGAAACAGTTAATCTATGCCATGTATCCTTTCGTAAGTTTTCTGCAGCAAAGTGTACCTGGTTCACCCTTCTTACACGCCCTGCCTTGGGAAGATTAAAACTATTGAAAAATACAAAAGTAAGCTGGTCCGCTTGCCATGGGAAACTCCTACTAACTTTTTAGGGGCCCTTAGGAAAGGATACGTTATTTGGCTGTTAAGGCCATCTTTTTCTACACTTTCCTTTGCCATACCGCTCCACCCCCAGTGTTATAATACATTTAAAGCTGATGTGATAAGGTTACCCATTTGGGACAGTTCTGCATTAGCCTCTGTATAAGGCACCCGATTTGATTGCCAAATACATTGCTTAATTCTCCTCAGGACGACCAGATTCCTCTTAACCTCTGTTGTGAGTCTTGGAAGGATAATGGATAAAAGATATTCACATTCTAGCTGGTGATGCACTCATACAGTATAATACCTTCTGGAGTAGCAAAAAAGGGAGAAAAAAAACAAAAACATTATATACAGTATACTAAGCATGAACAAACAAGATAATTACAGAGCAAATTCAGCAGATGTGGAACTTCCACTACTTGCATTATAAGTACCGTAGGTACAGATTGTAGTGTAATGTCAGGAGTAATACTCAGAGATGCCTATAACGCCCCCATTATAGGCCCAGGAGTCCTAAGAATCCACAGCTCAGATGAATTGCTGCATATTCCTAATACAGGACCAGATCTGGGACCATAAAGTTTGCAGTTAGATGCGTTTTTTCAATAAATCTCAATGCTGAAGGATTTTGAAGAAAGATTCTAAGGCTGGGGTTCACACGGGGGGGGGGGGCATATTTCCAGCGGAATTCCCACGGTTTGGCTGCAACGAAAAACCGCGGGTATTTCGCTGGAAAAGCGCAGCTTCAAAGCTCACGACATTTCGCCACTGGGTTTGAAGCGGTTCGGCCGACATTCCGCTGCAGCTTTCTCTTCCCTTAGAGAAACGCGGAGCCGCAGCGTAAAAAACTAAAAAATTAACATGCTGCATCTTTTGTTTCCGCGCCGCAATGCCGGTTCCACCTGGCTTTGCCGTGACAGATTGGCTGCCCTGTGTGGACGAGAATTTTGCAAATTCTCGTCCACATGGCTAGCTAATCCCGGGATTAGCGGCTGCAGGTGGATTTGCTGCAGCGAAACACCCCAGCAGGGAAATTCCGCGGCAAATCCATCCCGTGTGAACCTAGCCCCCTCCCCACTACTAACTACACTTTTGTTGAGGCTTGGGTAAGAGCAGGCTACTATTCTAATATACTGCTTGCAATTAAATATTACATGAACGTATAAAGGTTCATTAAAACATACATGCCGCAGGGTGCGTGCCAATCCAGACGTATACAAATCCACATACAGTAAATACTGAATATTGCAAATTCAATATTATCTGTTGGCAATAATGACCGTGTGTCTTAATTACACACATAGTTTAGGGCGGCATTATACAAGTGCTAACTCTCACATTTTCCTGTGGGCTGAAGTGCAGCCCGGCAATTAGAACTAAATTGTAAGTGTTAGCGGCGCTTGGGTAATCGCACCCTAAGCCATTGATGATGATTGATGTCCTTTAGCACACTGTTGGCCGCACTTATTAACAACCACATATGTATGCTACCCGAGTCGTAACTTGTGCTTGAGGCATAATATGGCAAGCAAAGTAATATATATTTTTTCATATATTTATGTAGTTATTAGATGCCCCTTCATATTGGTTATATGGTACCTGTAGTGCAGAAATGCATGTTAATGTAATTAAGTTGCACCCATTTATGTCTGTAATTACATTTTAAGGTAAGAACATTTTGTAAAGTTGTTCTATATATATATATATTTTATTACATACAAGTACAGTTGTAAATTAGAGCGCATGTTCTGGTTTCAGTTTACTGGATTAAAGAATAATTCTTTGGCAGTTTCTAAGAGCTCCTGTATATGTGGTGATAATGCAAGTGTGTTCCTGGTTATTGCATCCACAGTAGTTGTCACAAGGTTGTCCAGGAATAGTAAAATATGGCTGCAGAATCCAAAAACCTCAGCACACCTGTCCTCAGGTTGGGGGCAGTACTGCAGCTCAGTGCTCATTCACTTCAATGGATCCATTTTCTCTGTTGAAACATTAGGCTGGGGGTGGGGAATGTTTTTTTTTTAATCAAATCACATTTTATTAGGGGACTGTTTTGTTTTTTTAACCCCTGAAGGCTCTGTGATGTACAGTTATGTTATGGAGGTTCAGGGCTTGTATGGAAGGGGATCAGGAGTCGATCCTGCGCCATTCAATACAGGTGACGGCTATTTCTTACAGCTGACACCCACCCGCAACAGCTGCGATCAGCAGTGCCGCTGGTTGCAGCCGTTCACCCTTTAAATGCCGCCATCAATTCTGACATGAATATTTAAATGCCCTGATTGGAGTTCGGTAGTCCAGAAGGCATCCCCCGAAATGAGATAACGGGGTGCTGTTCAGTTACCATGGTAGCTGGGGACCTTCTGAAAGCCCCCAGGGCTGCCATTGCACCCACTGCCTATCAGATCGCGCTATAATGTAATACTATGGTATTACATCATACTGCAGGAGTGATCAAACCATCGCAAGCTCACGTCGCTTACGGGGAATAAAAAAAAAATTGGAGAAATTAGTTTTAAAAAGTTTTATTATTAAAAAAGGTAATAAAGAAGTTAAAAAAAAACAAAAAACTTTTCCCATATTTAATATAAAAAAAAACTAAATTAAAAAAAGCACAAATACATATTTGGTATCGCTGCTTCCATAAAAATTCCGATCCATCAAAGGAATGCATTATTTTGCCCGCACGTGAACATCATCAAAAAAAAAAAAATGCACAACGCCAGAATTGCATTTTTTTAGGTCACCCAGTCTCCAAGAAAAATTTTAATAAAAAGCAATCAAAAAGTCATGTAAGCTCTAAAATACCAATCAAAGCTACAGGATGTCCCGCTAAAAATGAGCCCCTCACACAACCGTGCGGACGAAAAAAATATAAAATAGTCATGGTGGTCAAAAGATGGCGGCGCAAAATTATTTAACATTTTTCCAAGTGTATATATTTTTTTTTACAAGTCGTACTGAAAAAAACCCTGATATTAATTTGGTATTGTAGAAATTGTACTGACCCATAGAATAAAGTTATCATGTGATTTTTGCTACAGTGTGTGCACCATAGAAACAAGTAATTAAGTTAAATGCTACATTAAATAGTACCACTAAAAAATACAACTTGTCCCGTAAAAAAAAAGCCCTCAGACAGCTACGTCACTGGATAATTAAAAGTTATGATATTTTAAAAGTGGGGAGGAAAGAACGAAATAAAAAAATAAAACAAAATAAAGAAATAAAAAGGCAGCGTCCTTAAGGGGTTAAAGTAGATTAACCTCTCTAGTTAAAACATTGGATTAACAAGAGATTTATTATCCATTTTTGCCCCATGGTTCTACTGACTGTTCAGTGTGATGTAGTGGGTTGCGAAGGTTTAGAGATTACATAGCTACTGTGATTCTTAATACTTCCAATTTATGATATAGACAATCATTATGCACTAGAGAGGAGAATGTGTTATTAAAGTGCCCTTAGCAGTGTTTTAATAGCATTTAATAAAGTATATACCGTATATACTCGAGTATTAACCGACCCGAGTATAAGCCGAGCTATAGTCGAGTATATGCTAGGTAAAAAAAAAACCCTCCATACTCACCTCCCAGCCGGCGTCTGCTTGACAAGCTGCTTGAATTCTCCCCGGTCATCCCCCGTCGTTCTCTCTGCTTGGCTCTGTCAGTGCTGTGTAAGTAAGCGCCAGCCAATCACAGCTGGCGCTCGATCCAATCACCAAGCTTACTTACACAGCATTGACGGCAGGGGATTTGAAAGCCGAGCAGGGAGATGACAGCGGGGAGAGTTCTAAAGCAGCTTGATTGGCTGCGAATGATTAAGCACCGGCTGTGGTTGGCTGACGCTCGAGCCAATCACAGCTTTTACTTACATAGCGCTGACGGCGGGGAATGACAGAGCCGAACAAGGAGGACGGCGGGGGATGACAGCGGAGAGAATTCAAGCAGCCTGCTGCACCGCCGCCGGAGACACAGACACCGGCTGGGAGGCCTTGCCTGACTCGAGTATAAGCCGAGGGGGACTTTTTGAGCACAAAAAAATGTGCTGAAAAACTAGGCTTATACTCGAGTATATACAGTATTTTAGTTAGAACTGCAGTACCCGTCACATCCTGTGGTGGAGTGTGATGTTATTTGTGGAAGAAAGCAGACATGTTTTTCTAATCCTACAAAAATCCCTTTAACGTACACCATCACTTACAGTTCGTTAATTGATCCAGTAATAAATAATACTGTCATATACCTAGTGTCTGCTTCAAACTGTTTTTAATATGAAAGTATTAGAATTCTTCCTATGTGTATATAAAAAACGGTGATACAACATTTAATTGCACTGATTCTTTTAAAGCCCCCCAGGCCTCATAAAATACTTCCTTTAAAATAATACTCTAGAATAGCTGGAAATACAGGTTTCTAAAAGTTTCCTATTGTACATACCAGCATCCTCAAAAATCCTGAAAAATCGTGCTATGGCTCATTTTCAGGGTAGGTCTTATTTTCAGGGAAATGGGGTAGTTCATATTCTATTCCTCCTTCATCTTGAGAGGTGTTTAAATATGCAGCGATTGTGCAGCCATATCCGCATGCGTTACACCCGTCTCTTTGGACATAGATTTGCTGCAGATTTATCCTACGAATTGCAAAGAGTGCAATTTGTGGCTTTTCCACAGAAGAACGAGCATGCTACAAATTTATAAATCCACAGCATGCTTTGCTTTATGTGCCGATTTTTCCCAGCAAAACAGCAATTTACGGTGTAATATAAGTGAATGGAGTTTTCAAAAACCTCATTTACATGTACTCAAAAAATCCACACATTAATTAGTATTAACCCTTTGCAATCCAATTTTGGATTCAGAGTTTTCTAGGGTTTTTTTCTCTTTCTGCCATTATACAATTGCGCCACCTGCTGGCTAGAGCCAGTACTGTGGTATTGGACATGCTGGAGAGGCCTCCCCCCCGACAACAGAGCGGCCAGTAATATACAGTAAGAATACCCTGCCGGACGTCTTCTGACATTGGAAGCTGTACAGCCTTCAATCAGAATGTCTTCACATGTCAGACAGTGGATTGGAAAGGGTTAATAAAACTTGTTCTTAGGTTTCCATATTTTGGGGGAATAAAAGGAAGCCCTAAAAATAGATTAACTGCAGTTATTAAAATCATCTCTGTATTAAGGATCCAAGATTATTTACAGCAGAAAAGGGCATTAAACCATAAGATGCATTCTTTCTAGAGATGAGCGAGCACGCTCAGTAAAAGCAGTTACTAGAACGAGGATCGCTCTTTTCGAGTAACTGCATACTTGTCAGTGAAAATTCAGGGGGGGGGGGGAGGCAGGGGTGAGCGGGGAGATCTCTCTCACACTCCCCCCCCCCCCAATTTTCTCAGACGAGTTAAGGTACCTGCCTTAACTGAGCGTGCTCGCTCATCTCTAATTCTTTTCCTTGGACCAAATGTTGAAAAAGGGGTTCCTACAGAAAGGCAGAATGTAGCATTTTTACCTGCATCTGTAGAAGACTTACATTTCTCTTTCCTCTATTCCCATTTCCTTTACAATGTTACTTTGTACGTTCTACAAATGTTTATAAACGGCAACAAAATAAAATGTCAATGTTTTAGGACGTTCCAGTTTTCTTCTCTCCTTTCCCGCCCCGATGTCTCCTGCATGCGCCTTCGGCATAAAAAGAATAAATAAATTAACAGCCCCAAACCATGGCATTTCTAACTTTTATTCACAATACTGCAGGTCCAGATTTCAAACTGCAATATTTTTTACACTCAAGACACAGTCATGCACAATCCATATTTCAATTTTCTATTGCTTCAACCACAATTTAAATTAACTTAAAATGTCCCAAAATAAAATGCAAAAAAAAAAAAAAATTGGAGATTTTTTTTTGTTTTTCTTAAAAAAAAAGAAAAAAAAAGTAAAGATTAGACACCGAGGTATTCAGACCCTCCTGTATTCTCAGTGCATATCCAACATAAATAACTTAATTCCAATTAAAAAAAAAAAAAAATCTTCAAAAAGTTACAGAATGATATCACTACACAGATTTTTGTATTTTACAGATAACACACCCTAAAAAAAGAGGAATGTACAGCAAATGTGTTACAGTTGAGAGAGACAATGGGAATATATCATATTTATAACATCAGATTTCTTTAAGTAAGCCTGTTTTTGTTTTTTTTTTTTGTTGGAAGAAAATTTTGCAAAAAAGTTGACAAACTGTCCCGTCACAGTACTGGAAAAAACAGGTACCCTGTGAATTCTACGTCTCAGTCAGAAAGTGTAAAACTAGATCTCCAGATGTTGATGTATGGTTTTTTTTCAGGTGACAGAATGGCCACATACACAGAAGCTGGATGCCCGCCGGATAATGCATTATAGGAGACATGATCTGAGAAGGTGGAATACAAAGTGACACTTTTCTAGAAGAGTACAATTCCTTATGGTTTATCCCCAACTTACAAAACTTGTGAAAGGGTGGCCCATAGATCATACAGTGCTTATCTACAGTAGGGGGATTCAACAGTGGGATTTCTCTACCGTTTGTCATACAGAATCAATGGCTGCTAGTGACATTCGGCTCAGTATGATGCTGCACGTTCACAAAGTTCGGATGGTGAAGAACTCAAGTTACTTTCCAAAGTCGTTTCCCCAATACATGTATGTATGAGTCAGGTTGAACCGTTGGGGGTAACTGGCTCAGCGATAGTCCTTCACACGCACACAGGACTTCAAAGTATGTAAGTAAACAATATTCATACAGACTTAGAAAAATAAAGACATCAACTGAATTGGTCGGTGTTTTTTGTCCTACTATCCTGCTAAGTAGAGTCAATCCATTAGGTTTAGGCCATTCGCACACTTACATATGAGTGTTCCGCTCACCAATCTATTCCTAATTGCCCCAAATAAGGAATATTTCCATTCTCCCCTGAGAAAGGTTTGTTCCCAGGACACATATGCATGTAGCCAGGGGTAAATAGACTTATAATGTAATTGGGCCTGTAAGAGCAGCAGCGATTGCATTACTTGGTCATGATATTTGTTAAATGTGCGCAACATGCTAAGCCAATAGCCCTTTGATTTCTATTGGGTTAATTCTCATTTAGTGCAAGCAGGTAGTCGTTCATCTTTGAGCGACTGCCTGTTCATAGTGAATGGAGGCGGCCGGCAGAAATCTCTGTTGCTCCTCTTCCATTCACTGACCTGACAGTCGTCCTGTCTAAAAGTAACCCTTAGGCTTTATTCCCATGAGCATATATCAGCTGGCCGATATATGCCGTGATCTGATGCATCCCACGGCCATATTCCTGAGACGTTAAAGCGCCCGGCCAGCCCAATATAGCGCCGGGTGTTTTTACGTCGGGCCCAAAAGATAGTCCTGGAACTACCTTTTGGGCCGGAATATGCCGGCCGCTGCATGGATTCCTATGCTAAACTCCCTCCCTCTGCTTTCCTCCCCACTCGCAGACTCACCTCTGCTCTCGCTCTTTGCAATGGGAGGGAGCGGTGCAGAGCTAGGATCCGCCCCTCCCCACCCCTTGTTTACAGCCAGCAATGGGAGGAGGCGGAATGGTGTGACGCTTAGCTCCACTCCATCCCCTCCCATCGCAAAGAACGAGCGGGGAGGATAGTGGAGGTGAGCCTGCGAGGGGGAGGGAGGGGAAAGGGGCAACGGCATGGTGACCTCGGCGTATATGTGCCATGCTGTGTGAACGGGCGCACAAACGATAGTTTTGTGCGCCCGTTCATGAGCTTCGACGTCTCAGATGGAAGCGTATATCGGGCGGCCGTGAAAACGCCAGCCGATATACGCTCGTGGGAAAGAGCCCTTAGGCTGTTTTTAGAACTGCATTAGAGTCTATATCCAGCATTGCCATTCCAGAATTTTGTCTGAGCAGCGGAAAACTATTCTGACGGAATCTCAAACGGAAACGTTGACTTTAATAAGTGTAAAAAAGACCAAAGATGAAAAATTTTGATTCTCACTCATTTCCGTTATGTTTGTAGGACACAATAGCATAAGTGATTATTCTATAGTGCCTCCCAATAAAAAAAAAAAAAAGTGGAGGGACGGAAACCATCTCCAGCAGAGACCAAATTTGGCACGGTTGGTCTCTGTTTAACTAATGAGACAACAGTTTAGTCCGGGCATCCGTCTGAATAGTTTTCAGCAACTCAGATGGAACGTCGAGACTGATAGGCCCAGCATAGCCGGTACAGTAATATCTCTGCGGCTTTGGAAAACAAGTTGCAAAATGACATGTTATCACCCCATGAAGATTTTACCATCCACTTGGAATCGTCGGAATATTCCTTTAAAGTCTGGAACACTGAAGCCAATATCCTCATGCAGATCTGCTAATAGTAATGCTTCCTATATTGTTATTCTTGCTACCATAACTTTCCACCACCTGTTATGACCGCAGTAATGTCATACCTTCACCTTTTTTCCTGGATGCAATCAGTAAAAAACAGAACTGGTAAAAGTGCATTTAGACCGCGAGAGGCTCACACAACTAAATAGCGCCCTACCATGGTGAAAGAGGGAAAGGCAGGAAATATTTTATATCATTTGGTAAGACTGCTTTTCCCCTGCACTTTTTGGTGTCATTGTAGTTTTATTCTCTTGTCTTTTAGAAGAAGCCAAACATTCAGGAAATCAAAAAGAATTTTAAGGCCGCCTGCACACGGGCGGAAATCCCGCGGCGGGATTATCCGCGGGATTTCCGCCACTGAAAGCCTGCATAGGAGTGCATTACAATACGCACTCCTATGCAGATGGCCGCGCGAAATCTCGCGCGGCAAACAAACCGCAGCATGTCCTATTTCTGTGCGGGGCTCGCAGAACCTCGCACAGAAACGTCACTCACCCAGCCGCCGGCTCCGGTGTGCGCATGCGCCGGCTGCCCGTCAGCCGGCACATGAAAGAGCCGGGGCCGCCGGGCACGGGTGAGTACGCGCTCGTCACTGCAGGCGCTCGGGTCGGGTCCCGTGGCGAGAATTCTCGCTGCCGGATCCGACCTGGCCGTCTGCAGGCGGCCTTACAAAGTATAATAGCATAAGAATGACATAAAACAACGAAAACAAACATAGTAAAAGTCATAAATAAATCCGGAATGAGACATCTGTGCTGCAGTCCATACATATATATGATGGAAGTGTGGCTGTAAATATTACCGACTAAAACGTACGAATTCTTCCAGATCGGTCTAAAGAAATTTGATGTTTTTTTTGCTTTTTTCGTCTCACTATGAGAGCAGAAAAAGAGATTCTTCCCATTACTTTCATCTTTTTCAATCTGTACCAATATCAAGACATCACTCACCTTTTTTTTTTTTTAAATCCCCACAGTCCTCTCTTTGTGCTATTCCAAATAAAATCCCGGTACACCATTCAGATTAAACATTACAATAAAAGTTTATAAGTTTCCTTTTCACTGTTGCTTGGCATATGTAAGACAGTTCCCGCACCACTCCTGAAGTCTGAACTAGACAGATTTTTTTTGGTCTCGGTTGCACACTGCCCCTACGATTAAAAATAAAGAAATGTATGGACCCGGATCGTGTTAGTCACAGCCTGAGGCATGCTCCCCTAATCGGACATTATAGAGGGGGTTCCCTGCTTAGGACCCCGTCTAGAAAGCTGGCGAGTATCATTGACCTACCGCTTAGGTGGACCCGTGCCCATGCCGTGCCCAACTACACACAATCAGGTTGAGTATATCAATACTGTCCAAGCATTAACAGGATGGCACACATAATAGTAGTAGTTATGTGTTCTTGGACCGCATTGATCCTTACAGTAATGTGTATGGAGATGGATCGCTATAGCTGGGGCTAAGTCCAGCTCGTCCCTTTTACTATTAGAGTGGTCTATGTAACATCTCACCGCTAACATTGTATTAATAATCACTTGCAATCAATTTTGTAATCTTAATTCTAGATCTTTTAACATTTTGCCATCTCTGCGGATCTGAAAAAAAACAACACAGCTACAGTTTAAAGGGATATTACATTTAAAAGGGTGTAACTCGATAGATGTTAAAGGGGTATTCCGGAGACTGGGCAACATTTTTCCTAACATCTCCACTTATTGTCATTATTCCAAATTCCATCTAAACCATCAAAATGAACTCAAACCAGCGCCACCGCTACTTTCCAGCGAGCTTCAGATTTCCACTTTTTTCAAAATGGCCACCGGGGAGGGTAAAAACTACATTTCCCACAATGCCCCCATTGCCAGTTACTGATAAGTGTGCATTCACAATGGTACATACTATCGTTATTACAGAATGTGAAGGCACCTGACCGGTGAACAGCGGAGCAGATAGGACACAACTACTGGATAGCAATGGGGGGCTGGAACCACAGGTGAAGTAATCATTCTGCAGCTTTGTAAGACAAGTTATAACATTATATTGTAAAATTACATGTTATCACCTTATGAAGCATGGAACTTTCACTTAAAAATCACTGGAATACCCCTTTAAATCTACTTTAGGCTAGATTCACATTAAATTTCCAGTGTCCTTGTGCTTTATGCGATGCCTCTGTCAAACATTTCCGTAGGCTCTCTTTACCCCACAGAGTGGCGTTTGTACCTCCATCATGCACGTATGTATGGAATGGTGCAATCTTCTATATTATTCCATACAGAGGCATCCAGCAAAAAATATATATATAATTCACTGTTCATTTTTAACACGTGAGCCTATGGGCAATCCCACCCCTCTGACTATACGGTGCATGCATCGGGAAATTCTCTGCTGTGCAAATTAACCCTTGACTTCCCAACGACAGCATAAACTAAGTTATGGCGCCCTAACGGGAGGTGACAGGGAGCAGGGTAAAGTATTTTTTATACTCAGCCGCTCCCTGGTTACCGCGGTGTCACCTTCTGAAATGCGTGCGTCGCACTTGACATCCGACTCATTTGACAGTGCAGTGCATACGAGTCTATGGGAGAGCATGGCATTGTGCAAGCAGTCGGTTATTAACTTAGTTTATGGTTCTCTTTAACACTTTAGCGCATTGACGTCCCTGCCATCTGCACGTAAGAACACTTTCATATGAGTAGCGGAGCAGTTTATCTACGGATGGCAGCCGCCAGAGTAAGCGCAATATTTACAGCGCCGCAGCAGTACAAGCTCATTCACACGAGAGAAATACGCAGTGAATGGAACCCGTTCCCTTCAGCGTGTTTTTTCACGAGATGTGCAATTGCGTGAAAAATTATGCGGCATCGGTGGGCACGCATTCTCAATGGGCATGAATACCCACGAAATACACAGGAAACCTGCATATTCGCCACGTATTTATGCACAAAATCAATGTGATTTTGTGCGCTCTTTTCAAATACGCCGTGTATTTCCACAAGTAAGACTGTTTATAGGCTGTAAAATGGCAAAAGGAACGGTATATTCTGGCCGGGAACACAATACATATTCACGGACCAAAACACGCATATGCCTGTGTGAATGCATCGGTACGAGCTTACATCCTTTTAAATATAAAATATCCCTTTAAAATGTATTCTGGGATCTAGAATGGTAAGAAAATAAAAAGTTGAGTCTTCCTGTATTCCAGCAGCCAATCAACAGATTTAGAATTAGTCCCATAAATCGAGCCTCTTAGGCGGCTAAGCCACAATCCCCGCATCTGTATCAAGATAAATCTCTGTACTTTGGCAACGGTTCCAATTGCTAATATTCACACCTAGACAACAACAACTCCAATCGCTTCATGCCTACCTTCATACCACTAACCTCATCACCTGGCAGAATCATCATGGCACCAACGGACCCCTTCCTAAGGGCACTTACAATGTAAATCCTGCCCGCTCGCAGTCACTGAGCAAATTCTACGGACCTCATGTTCCAAAACATTGGAAAGAGCATCAAACAAGGTGCTGAAGTACACCGGACTGTTTTGATACAGGGGTCCCTACATGTAGGACCAAAAAGGTACAGCATTTCAATAGGTGGATTAATTTTTACAAAAGAGTCATTTTTTAGTTTTTTTTCCTGTCTTTGGTGCTTTAAAAGAATTAAAATAAAAACTTTCCTCCTGCTATTTTAATTAGAGTCTATTGAGCACGATTTTCCAAAAGAAGTCACCTTCCTACAATGTATGTGGCCTATACACAATTTCGGCAGCCATTTTGAACCCCACTTCCTGACCGGTAGGGCATGAATAATATTTATTAACTATATAAATATAATTTTTGTACCTATGCAATTAACCTGGAAACCCCTCGTGAATAGTTAGCCCACCAAATGGCTGCGTCCCCTGAGTCTAGGCTATAGGTGCCAAATTTCTACCCACTATCTGCCCATAGCCAACCCCTGACCATAAAATCATCTTATAGGCCAATACAACAGCACTTAAAGGGTAAACCGCATCCAACTGAACCAAGTAATTCATTAATTTCTCTTTAGTTCCAG
This sequence comes from Eleutherodactylus coqui, assembly GCF_035609145.1. NCBI lineage: Eukaryota > Metazoa > Chordata > Amphibia > Anura > Eleutherodactylidae > Eleutherodactylus > Eleutherodactylus coqui. The sequence goes on along the minus strand of NC_089846.1, from coordinate 113,264,410 downwards.
AATAATTGTGCCATATTCCCTTCTTTTTAACCTCTCCACTGCCAGGGAGATACAGAATACTTCTTCGGAGGTGCAAAAATTCTCCAAGCCTTATGATCTAACCCGGCCGCACGGCAGGCAACACCTTGTACCTTCCCCCTTGATGAATGGTTACTCTCACATGCAAATTGTACCTTAAGTAAAACAGACCCTGTACTGAAAACAGGGAGGTAAAACCAGTAGATTAAATGGGATTTGAGGTCTACGAAGACCATCAGACTTGTTACAGATGCTGCAGAATTTTTTTTTTAAGTTTTTTTTTTTCTCTTTTAATACAAAGCAAAGAAGAAACCAGACAGAAAATGAATCGTCCGTTATGAAAGTACAACCCATCTACGGAAAGTTTCTGCAGCGGATTAACGTGCGGACGTGCAGCACCATTATTTTTGTAACGTGCCATATAGAATTTGAAGTCCCGTTCCTACTTACAATACTTAAAAAAAAAAAAAAAAAAAAAAAGTTAAGAGAGTTTGAGGAATCCAAAAGGGCAGGTAGAAGAAGACACGAGTAGGTGCATCATGGTGGGGCGTTTGCCCAGGACAGTAGCTGGTTAGCCGGTTAATCCTGCTGTGTGAGGGGATGAGGTTTTCAGATTCTGCTGAGTTCTGTGTTCTTATGTGGAGGCTACAGCTTGAGTCCAGCGTAGCTAGCGGCTGCTATTCTTAATGGCTTCCTTTGCTGCTATAATCAATGGAGTCAGACTAGAAAGAGGCTTGGCTAGTTTTAAAAATGGATGCTGCAAGACAAAAGAGAAAGAATCCTAGTTAGGCAACAGTACACTTGTGATGGACATATGTAATATGCGTAATATAAGAGCGCAGGGAGTATACAGTAACATAGTATGTTAGGCTGAAAAAAGACAAATGTCCATCCAGTTCAGCCTGTTTCTACCCCCCACTCCTCCCCATCTTGTTGATCCAGAGGAAGGCAAGAAGCCCCCATAGAGGTAGAAGCCAACTTACCCCATTTGGGGGAAAATATTCCTTCCCAACTCCGGCAGTCAGAATAATCCCTGGATCAACATTTGAAAGTTCCTATCGGACTCCAAGACCCGGATCAACAACCCCGCTGGTCACCTAATGTCTATATCCTGTAATATCGTAGCGCTCTAGAAAGACGTCTAGTCCCCTCTTAAACTCCTTTATGGATTTTGCCATCACCACGTCCTCAGGCAGAGTTCCACAGTCTCACTGCTCTTACAGTAAAGAACCCTTTACAGTAGACCAGGTAGATATAGAACACACAGACCCTGAGGTGTAACTACTATGGTTGAAGAGGGTGCGGTTGCACCCAGGTTCGGGATCCTTAGGAGACCTGTACTACTGTATGAATGAAGCATTATAATTTTGGGACCATGTTACAGATTTTGCATTGAGGCCCAAAAGCTTCAGGTTATGTCTTTGGTAATGCTCACAAAACATTTCAGAAATGCCCGTTTACTTTGAAGAACATTTTCATAAGCGGCATCATCATCGAGGTTCACTGTTCCTGGTCTAGCTACTTTCTTCATTTTGTATCTATGTCATGTGACCCTCCACCTGAAAAATATCTTTACTTCCTCTGACATCTTGTCCACATTTGCTACTTACCAGTCTGATGTTAAAGTGGAATAAAAGGGGCATTACGTTTAAGGGTAAAAAGTGAGGAGAGTAGGAGGGGTGGCACATTCTGCAAAGGGACATCGGTACATGCAGTCTGAGGAGAATCTAATGCTCCTCTATGTGTATACATATTTTATTTCTCGGTTCCTCTGAAGCAACCATGACTTTATGAAAAGTTTCAGTGCAAACTGCAGCTAAACACCTGTACCAAATTAACTTGGGCGAAGCCAGGTATATCTTCTAGTCACTTATATGGCCTGCAGAGCGCATATTCAAGCTCAAAGGGGCTCCATTCAAAATTTTGCTATGGGAACAAGCGTTTTCTAGTTTTGCACCTTGGCAGACCAGACTTAGACTGGTGCACATGAGCGTGCGGTCACAGTGTATTACGTGCACAGGTTTTGTGCATGTAATACGCTGTACCAAACTTCCATAGACTCCCATGTTGCTACTGATATGAGTGGCGAGAACTACGCGCACCAAAAAAATTGCAGCACATTCTATCTTAGCGCGTATTACGTGCGCATAAATGCCAATTGCTGAATTAATTTCTGATTTCATATGCACTACAGGTTAAAAGTTTCTAGAACACCTCAATTTTTCCAGTTTTTATATAGAATGAGGTGGTTTGAAAGTAATCTACAAAAGCTGAGACTCTTTTAGGAATAGTTTGCATCCAATTTCAAACCATAATTTGCTTTCTGTGAGGTAAAGCACCTGTCCTCGAAAAAAAAAGCCCTTTGGTTAAAATCATAAATTCAGACTATTGTTGTGTTTAAGGTTAAAATTTCATATTTTTATGGTTTTAATTTTGCACCTTTGAACTATTTCATACTATTTGCTGGACTTGAACTGTTAATTTAAAAAATAAATGAAAAAATATAGTTGCTCTAAGGTCCAATGTCCATCTGAGAGTATGATTTGCAGAATCCACGTGAAAGATCCGCAAATCAAGACGCCCATAAGAAATCATGGACATCTGCAAATGAAATAAAGCATGCAGATTTGATTTGCGGACCTCTTGGTCTGGAAAAAAAAAAAAAAAAAATCACAGCAGGCTCCGTTTCAGTGCGGATCCCACACGGAAGGCTTCCATTAAAGTCAATGGAAGCTGTCCGATCCGCGGCCCGTCTGCAATTGCTGCGGATTCAGTGGGAAAGCAGGAGTTTAAAAAAAAACCCAACAACTAAACTCCACTGCGCATGTGCGGCGGCGTGCCGGTTGGCGCTTCCACACACATCCGCAGTGAAGAAAGTGAAGGCCCAGACGGGTAAGTAGAAGACCCATGTGGAATCCTGTCTGCCCGTGGACATGATGCCTAATACTTTGACCAGTAATGTATATTTTATACCTACCCCAACGATTGTGCCTTAGGTTTTTCATTATTGTAAATATTAGGAGTTACATTTTATTTTAGCTCACTTTCATTAATTAGGTTGTTAGCCGTTTACGACCTTTGTCGACCCCACTGACGGGCTTCCTCCATGTTTTTCAGTTTTGCACTGCTTCCTTCAGTTGTGTGATATCCATGCCAGTAACCATACATTCACATATACTGCGCAGGAAACATTCCTAGCACAACATGGAAATACACAAACCATGTTTTGTTTGCTAAAACTATGGCATAATAGTATGAGAAAAGTGATCAGCCAAAATGTATGGTTTTAGACTATTTTGCAAGATCTTTATGAAAAGATGCTGACAATGCTAATAAAATAAAACACATTGCTTCATACTTCAGCTTTTACAATTCACGTATTTTTAAAACATTCTGGGGCTTAATCACCATTCAAAATACGGCATAAATTACACCAGAAAATGGTTTTACACAATAAACGTGACGCACGCATGTATTTTTAGACACTCCGTGTTTCTCCTAACTTGTCCCAAAAAGGGGCGTGGTCTAAATTATGCCAATTTTTCAACTAATAGGTGGTCTAAACTTAGACTAGACAGTCTAAAAATGTGACAGATTTATCAGTGATATGTTAAGACTGTCTAGTCTAAGTTTGCACGGTCTAATTTTTAGACAGTATTAGTAAATAAGACCCCCCCCCCTCCTTCTTACAACAGCTGTTAGGTCATAAAATAATAAAAAGATTCAACCCCATAGGTCTAGAAGAAACTCCGGCATTGAGAGCGGGAACCGTCTGCTTTATACTTTATTACAATCCAACATTATACGTGTGCTTGTTCACTTCAGATTAACCCCTTAAGGCCTCATGTCCACGGGGAAAATCAGGCCCGCTACGGATTCTACATGTAGAATCTGCAGCGGGTCCCTCCTGCCCCGCGGACATGAGCGCTGAAAATACGAATAAATAAGAATTTACCTATCCGTAGCGGGCGGCGAAGCTCTGCTCTTCCTCACGGCCGGATCTTCTTTTTCGGCCGGCGGATGAATTCCTGACGCCGGCGGCACGTCGACGTGCCGCGCGCATGCGCCGGGCACATCCGCCGAGCCGAAGCAAGGGAGATGCGGCCGTGAGGAAGAGAAGAGCTTCCCGGCCCGCTGCGGGTGAGTAAATTCTTTAAATTCCTATTTTAGGTCTCCCGCGGATCCGGACGGCTTCCATAGGCTTCAATAGAAGTCCGCGGGAGCCGTCCCCGCGGGAGACCCGCATGAAAATGGAGCATGGTCCAGATTTTTTCATGCTCCATTTTTTTTTTAAATCCCTTTTATTGACGATCTGCGGGTATTTATGTACCCGCGGGTGGTCAATGCATCCCTATGGGGTGCGGATCCGCGTGCAGGTAATCCGCTGTGGATCTTAAATCATATTTTCCCCGTGGACATGAGCCCTAAGGACATGGCCTATTTTGTGCTTAAGGACGCAACAATTTTTGGCCGATTTTCTTTTCCGTTTATCAAAAGTCATAACTTTTTTATTTTTCCGTCGACGCGGCCGTATAAGGGCTTGTTTTTTGCGTGGCGAGCTGTAGTTTTTTAATCGGCGTCATTTTTGGGTACATTAACTATATTGTAAAACTTTTATTATTTTTTTTTATGATAGCAGGGAGAGAAAACGCATCAATTCTGCCATAGATTTTTTTTTTACAGCGTTAATCATGCAGCATAAATGACACAATCCATTTTTTCTGCGGGCCGGTACGGTTACAACGATACCAAAATTCTTACATTTTTTTTTTATTTTTTTCCACTTTTCTGCAATAAAAACCCTCTTTTTGGAAATCTTTTTTTTTTTCTAAATCGCTGCATTTAAAGTCCTGTATTTTTTTAATTTTTTGATGTACGGAGCTCTGTGAGGGCTTATTTTTTGCGAGACGAGCTGTAGTTTTTACTGGTTCCATCTCGGGGTACATACAGCTTTTTTGATCACTTTTATTGCATTTTTAGTGAGGCAAAATGCTAAAAATTAGCATTTTGCCTCAGTTTGTTAGCATTTTTTTTGCGTTTTTTTCCGTGCACAGTCAAAAGCATGTGCATCTTATTGTACGCGTCGTTATGGACGCGACAATACCAAGTATGTGGGGTTTTATTTTTTTTTTCACCATTTTTTATGCTAATCTGAGAAAAAGCATAAAAAAGTTTTTTTTTTACTCTTTTACATTTTTTTAACCTTTGTTTTTTTTACACTGTTTGTGTCCCCCTGGGGGACTTTGACCACTGCCCTGATGATCGCTGTCATAAGGCATGGCAGAGCTACTGCTCTGCCATGCCTTATCGCTTATACAGTGATCATAGGCATAGGGAATACAGGACGCCAGTGTCTGGCATCCTGTTACCATGGTGACAGGCCGGGCTCTCGCGATAACATTGCGAGAGCCGTCCGGAGACACAGAGGGAGTCCGCTCCCTCTGTGAACTCTTTCCCTCCCGCGATCTACTTAGATCGCGGCAGGGAATGGGTTAACAGCGGGGGGCGCATCTCCAATGCCCCCCCGCTGTTGCAGCGGGACGCCGGCTGTGACTGACAGCCGGCTCCCGCTGCGGGATAGCGCGGGATCATATGTGATCCCGCGCTATCTCCAGGACGTAAGTTTACGTCCTGTTGCGGGAAGTACCCTGCTGCCAGGACGTAAACTTACGCCCTGCAGCGGGAATGGGTTAAATGCCGTAAATTCACGAGGTTATACATCCGCAGGTTGTCTTAGGCCTCATGTCCACTTGAAAAATACAATCCGCGCAGAATCTGCCACGGATTTCCTTTAAAATGGTATTTTTTTTGCATGCAGATATCCGCACACATTGCTATCAATGTGATAGCAATGTTGCCGATCCGCGCGGAATCCGCGGCAGAATGGAGCATGCCGCGTTTTTTCTCCCGCGCGTGAAAAACGCAATTCTTTTAAAATGCCATCCGCGGGTGCAAAAATCAATTTAATGGACCGCGGATGGCCAATGATTCCCTATGGGCAAAATCCGCTGCGGATTCCGCGAAGAAACTCTAAAAGGGTTTTCCTTGTTTCCGATGCAGCTTATAAACAGCCAAGTCGCAGTACTGTTTTTTATATTAAAACAGGTCAACTAAAAGCCCATCTATCAAGGGAGCTGGAATGAGTTTATAAAGTTAGTATAGTTTGAAAGTCTTTCTTGTTAGATTCTAGGCCGCATCAAAAATCAGGATTTTCCAATCCCCTTTAAACACTGTTCAATGAAATGTTAGGAGTCCTTCTCAATTACTTTCCTTAATTTTCACAATCTCTACTTGCTGTCAGTGGCGGAAAATCCATCCCAACTTGCCAAGACTCAGAGTGGTTACAGTTTAAAAGTTTTACATGTGTAAATTCATTTACAAGGAGAGCTGCCAGTCATTTTCAAATACAGTGCTGCCTTGGATTAAGAGTTTAATTTGTTCCGCGATGGAGCTCTTCACCCAAAACACTCATCTCAAAACCAGGTTTCCCCATTGAAATGAATGGAAAAGCCATTACTCTATTCCGGATCGTGAAGCTCTCCCACTGATTTCAATAGGGGGGGTGGCGTTGCCCCATTAAAAGCAATAGTACGCCGGCATCCCTGCAGTGATTTTCAGGGAAGGGCTTTAAATATAAGCCCTTCCCTGAAATCATCCCTAGCTGCAGTAAAAAAATAAATAAAATATATATATTCACCTGTCTGCCGCTGTCGAGGCCCAGGCACGTCTAGCTGCCGCTTGTTCTCCCTGCCCTGCTCTGAAACTTTTCAGCAGGCGGAGATTAAAAATGCAGGGAGAACAAGCGGTGGCTAGACACACCTGAGCGCCGTCAGCAACGGACAGGTGAGTGTATATTTTTTACTACAGCTAGGGATGATTTTCAGGGAAGGGCTTATATTTAAAGCCCTTCCTCGAAAATCACTGCAGGGGTTGTCGGCAGGCCATTGCCTTCAATGGGGCCACCGGCAGCAGTAGCGGCCCCATTGAGAGCAAGGCTCTTAACCCAAGTTTTTGCTCTTAAGTCAAAGCAAAAATTCGGGAGAAAGCCTGCTCCCAAGTCGAAAAATGTGTAAGTTGAGGCACTATTAACCCAAGGTATCACTGTAACTTCAAGGACCCAAATTCTTTCTCTCTGCTTGCAGTTGGTGAATAGGGACCTTCACTGTTTACTAGTCTGGAGGATGATAATGCGTTCTGTCATGTAATGATAATATAGGTGCACAGCTCATTCAAGACTGTGATAATTGTATGTTAACACATGGAGCGCCCATGTAATCACTACATGACCAGGATACTATATCATCATCTGGCAGAAAACAATGTAGGCTCTTAATAAACAACATCTAGTAGGGATCCTGCGCGGAATCCACCTGTGCCTGCGTCCGGCAATCCTGCGTACGTGTCTTTTTTCTTCTGTACTGCGGATGTGTGCGGACATGCTGCTCATCACGCCAATGCACATGGGCAGTACAGATTTTTTAAAATTCAAAACTGCTGCTCTTCCCGCAGCCCGTCTGCAGGGCTGTGTATCAGATGTCTTCCATTGACTTCAATGGGAGCCGTCTATGTGGGAACCGCACCAAAATGGAGCATGCTGCGATTTTTCATCCGCAACCTTAAACCGCAATTGGTTTCCGCCCGTGTGCACGAAGAATCATTTTTCTATAGCATGCTATGGAGGGTTAGTGGTGCAGAATCCAGGGGCGGACGCCTGCTCCGGATTCCGCAGCAACAATCCACCTATAGACATGAGACCAAAGGCATATAAAGAGCATAAACTTTTCATAATACAATGCATACTTTCTTACTTTTGTAGGAGAGGAGGTCAGTGAAGAATATTGGCATTAGAAGACAAATATCTGATGTCCATTAGAAGGGAAGATGATGAAACTTTGCAGGATTCTCCCTGCATTAATGACAAACTTTAAAGCTACTTTTATTGCCAACACAATGTCCTTGCAGCACCGATACATGATGCTCTGCTATCAGTCACTTGTGGATACAACTGTGTGGAGCTCACAGATAATGGTGCGTTGAGACAGAACGATTATAGTTCAAGCGAATGAAAGTGAACAATAATCGTTCGATTTAAAGTCGAGCCAAAGAATAAATCGATGATTGAGAATCGTGAGGTTTTCGTTCGTCGTTGAGTTTCAGCCGGCATAAAAATCAGCAGCGGCTCGCTGACTCGTCGGGCGGTTTAAACTTTCGTCACTCGGGATTTCACATAGGAACGTGAGACACTGAACTGAACGAGAACTGCACAATGCCCAGCTAGAACCGTGCAGTCTAAACAGGCTGCCCGAGCGCGGACAAGCTGGTGATGATGTCACCAGCTGGTTCGCTCGGGCAAACGAGAATCAGAAAAAAAGCTGTGAAATAAATGAATGTAATAAATGTACGTTCTGCACATGGGATGGTGTTTTCATTAGCAGGGATGATATAATTAAAATAATTACTTCACTTATCATTCCACTTAAATGTCCCAATCTATGGATGAAATAATATCCCCCCTTACAGAGTGTTAAATCACCTGTAGAAGCTCCTTGGCAGAACCTCTTCTGTCCACATCCATCTCTAGGCATCGGTTGAGGAAATCTCGGAAAACAGCTGACAGTCTCTCGGGGTTTTGTAGTTCTGGAGTTCCATTGGTGGCTATCAGGTACAAAGCCTTTATATAAAGCAGAGACAAGTTGCTGCATTACAGAATGCGCTACAACAAAGCTTCAAGGCGGTTTACATCGTGCTACAGCCATCCAACTGGGGTATAGGCTGGGAGGATATCCTTACGTGTACGTCTGATGGAAGGCTGCGACATATTACACTATGTAGGCATATAGTGACATACCTCATTCACAGGCTCCAATGCAAAAACATACAAAAAACCCAAGACAAAGTGAAACGTACAATGCATGGTATACATTTTTTCCCCATGTGATTCTTCTGTATTAATAGCTCTACCTACAGATTGTGCAGTTCTTACCATTTGTGTCAACAATTTAAATGCCTGTTTATTTTATAAAGCTTTCCCAGTTTTAGAGGACATAGCTTCCCCTGACATCACTTGATCAGAAGGAAGGCTCAGGCTATGGTAAACTCTTAGAGAAATGTTGCATCAAGATCTGAACTCTAAGTACAAATCTCTAGGACTGTCTCTATTAGTACTCATGAGTACTGAAATACTGCGTATCCCCTAGTAGCCATTTTTTGCACACGTGCGTTTTTTTTTATGCACAAACAAACAAAAATGGCAAGCCAGTCCCGTTGATTTTATATGTCGTGAATACATGTAGCATGTGTATTTATGCAGTCCTATTGACTTCAATGGGCTATTTTGGTCCAGAATACCGACCAAAATAGGAGATGCTGAGATTTTTTTCACGGACGCATATACGCACGTGAAAGACGCATGTGTGATTATCCAAATGCAAATCAATGGGGATTCAGTGCTCTACACTACATGCGTAACATGAAGCATATTTACGCCCATGTGAATGCAAAGGACGCTATTCTGTCCTCCAAAAATAACAACTTTGGTCTCCATTTGACTAACTTAAGGCCTTCCTCACACAGGGTGTTTGCAGAAACACTGAGTTTACTGCAGATTCCGCCCCGTTTCAGCAGCGCTGGCTTACTTTATGCCAGCATTTTGGCTGCGTTTTCAGCTTGGCTGGAAACACAGCCAAGGATGCTGAAAAGGGAAAAAAAAGCAATACTCACCTAGCCGCTGCAGTCTGGGTCGCGGCCGCTGGTCTCTGCCGCTGATCCGGGCTTCCCCTGCACTCCCAAGTCTATTGCCGTAGGCCAGGTTTGAGAACCCCGCCTACAGCAATAGAGTGCTGTGATTGGTTGTCGGCGCGCTCCATGCCCAATCACAGCCCTTCATTGACTGTCTTAGCCAATCAGCGCCGGCTAAAACCGCTGCCCATTCATTTCAATGGGCGACGCAGGGCTGAAAACGCCCAAAAATAGAACATACATCGCTGTCAAAGCGCAGCGTTGGAAGGTACTATGTTTTCAGCCCTGTGTGAGCAGCCCCATTAAAATGAATGGGAGCCTTGTACAGCGTTTAGCGCTGGGCTGAAAAGGCAGCACTAAACGCTGTACAAAACGCCCTGTGTGAGGGAGGCCTAAGTCAACGGTTTTATTCAACGTTCCTCCTAAATAAAGTTTTCGGAGGTCCAGGCAGAACTGAAGAAACAGAAGGCGAGAAGCCAATGTGCCTAAAAATGCTGTGTGAACCCAACCCTAGAGAAAACAGTCTCAGAAATCAAAACTGGCACCACAGACGTCTTTAGAATGCACATAAAATATTGTCCTTTATTGACTATTAGTAAACATTGATTTCACATATAGAGCATATGTAGCGATGTTTTACAGTAGTCGTCCTTCATTGGGCTATTACGATAGGCAAGGATAACTGACAGAGCCCCTTATCCAGGAAGGGTAATGGTTGAGGGAATTTGAACCCACAGTTGGGAGTTCTAAGCTTCTCCAACCATTACCCTTCCTGGATGAGGGGCTCTGTCAGTTATCCTTGCCTATCGCAAAAGCCTTATGAAGGACGACTAGTTCTCAACATGGCTATACTCTATATATGGGGTTCATGCTTGCTGAAATTAAAAAAACAACATTTTAAACAAACCACCACAACATACAAACAAAAGAAGCAACATAGCGAACAAACTTACTCTGAGAGGGTTCTCATTAAGGTAAGGCGGTTCTCCTTCAACCATTTCTATGGCCATAATTCCTAAAGACCAAATGTCCACCTTTGGTCCATAGGCTTTCCTCGTCACCACTTCAGGTGCCATCCAGTAAGGTGTCCCCACCATTGTGCTACGTTTACTTTGCTCAGGTGTAATCTGAGCGCAAAAACCAAAGTCAGCTGAAAATGAGACGGAAGAAAAAAAGCATGAAATAAAAGTGCACAGTTTCTACACATAATACTGCATTTGACCAAAACTGCTCTAAATGGTGTAAGAATTACTATCCCATAGTAAGTAACATATTATGTAAGGCTGAAAAATAGACATATGTCCATCCAGTTCAGCCTACTATCCCACAACTGATCCAGAGGAAGGCACAAAAACTCCATGAGGTAGAAGCCAATTTTCCTCATTTTAAGGAAAAAATTCCTTCCCAATTCAAAATCTGGCAATCAGAATTATCCCCGGATCACCAACCCTTCTGAAGTAATCAGTGATATAACATGTAATATTACACTCCAGAAAGCTGTCCAGGTCCCTCTTGTACTCTATTATCGAATTCGCCATCCGTACGTCCTCAGGCACAGAGTTCCATAGTCTGACTGCTCTTACAGTAAAGAACCCCCTTCTATGTCGGTGTAAAAACCTTCTCTCTTCTAGATGTAGAGGGCGCCCCATAGTTACAGTCACGGTCCGGAGAATAAATAGATGATGGGAGAGATCCCTGTATTGTCCCGCAATATATTTATACATAGTTATTAGGTCGCTCGCAGACATCTTTTTTCTGAACTAAATTACCCTAAGTTTGATAACCCCTCTGGGTATTGTAGTCCGCCCATTCCATTACTTTAGCTGCCCGCCTTTGTACCCGCTCAAGCTCTGATATGTCCATCTTGGAGTACGGGTGCCCCAAACTGTCCACAATATTCCATGTGTGGTCCGACCAGTGACTTGTAAAGAGGAAGAACAATGTTCTCATCATGTGCCCCTAGACCTCTTTTGATGCCCCCCATTCTTCTATTTGCCTTGGCAGCAGCTGCCTGACATTGATTGCGCCAATTAAATACAATTACATGCTAAATGGGGAAAACACTGGGAAAAACTGACATGGAAAAGGGCTTAGGGATTTTGACATGCATTTCTCCTGCCCATGTACATAATCTTAGATATATCAGTGTTAACGCTCACTTGCTACTTTTCTGCCCAAGACTATTGAGATCCATTTGCAACTTTATACTGTCTTCTCGTGTCAACTACCTTGCATAGTTTTGTATCATCTGTAACTTTTAGCATTTTAGTACAAGCAGATCTAAGCCCCATTTACACTGAATGACTGTCAGGCAAACAATGCCTGACACTCGTTCCCACATGTACTCACTCCCATGCTGTGGCACAGGAGCGAGTATTGTTAGCTCGCAGAGGGGCGGCTGGAGGATGTTTCACTCCACGCTCTCCCCCGCCCTTCTATTCACTTAACATAGCAGCCGTTCAGTACTGAACGGCTGCTGTTCACCCTGAACACTCATCGTTTAAGATCATCGTTCAAGCTGCATAAAATCCTAAACGCTGATCATTCAGTGTAAACAGCAGCTGTTCAGTACTGAACGGCTGCTGTGTTAAGTAAATGGAGAGGAGCGGGGCAGAGCGAGAGGAGAGAAATCTCCTCCTGTGCGCCGACTCCCTGCTTGCCACTCTGTCAGAGAGCCAGCGATACTCGCTTCTGTGCAGCAGTACAGGAGCGAGTACACACAGGGACGAGTGTCGGGCACCGTTTGCCCAACAGTCATCCTGTGTAAATTGAGCTTAAGTCTTCTATCCGTCTATTAGGTTTAGCATAATGAGCATATTATAATGTATGGCACATAAAATGTGTTTTCACTGCTACTCACTAAGTTTAACTGATCCATCCATCCCAAGCAATATGTTGTCACTCTTTATATCTCTGTGTATCACTTGATTTGAATGCAAAAAGTCCAAGGCTTGTAGGCACTGCGAAAAAAAAAACCCAAAACACTGAAGATTAGACATCAGAAATTGTGCATATGGAAATACATAGTAGCAAAGATAACTTAAACATTGGCAATCCCCATGATACCCAATTATATTTTCAGGATACAGTGGACCAATCTTCAAAAAAAGCCCCAAAATACATTTACTAAAATGGTAAACATTACTTACACTGACCCACCATATAGGGAAGTGTAAAAGAATGCGCTTTCCTATACAGTTACTTAAAAAAATAAAAAAAAAGTATAATAACTAGACGAAGGGGGTCTGTAGATGTCTATCATGTATGTTCTGAATGTGTGAAGCAAATATAATTAGAGATGAGCGAGTATACTCGCTAAGGCACATTACTCGAGCGAGTAGTGCCTTAGCCGAGTATCTCCCCGCTCGTATCTAAAGATTCGGGGGGCAGCGAGGGGGAACGGAGGGGAGATCTCTCTCTCGCTCTCTCCCCCCTGCTCCCCGCCACAACTCACCTGTCACCCGCGCCGGCCCCCGAATCTTTAGAGATGAGAGGGGAGATACTCGGCTAAGGCACTACTCGCTCGAGTAATGTGCCTTAGCGAGTATACTCGCTCATCTCTAATTATAATGTAACTTCTGTTTTTCTAATATATGGTCGGTTTTATATTTTGGGTAAAAACCTGATTTAACTAAGATGTGATTACTGTGATATACACGTGTGATAAGGTTGTCTGGCTAGCTTCACACGAGGCAGACCCGCCACGCTGAAAATCTACGGCATTTACAGTAGCGGCAAAGTGGATAACATTTTGAAAATCCTGTCCACATACTGCCGAAATAATTCGAACAAAAGCCGTGCAAAAGTTGACATGAGGTGCGAAATTTAATTCCGCAGCGTGTCTTCTCAATGCGGGGTGAATTCCACATCAAACTCTGCACTAAAGTCCACTCCAAATGGTGCGGGTTTTAAGGCAGACTTTCCGCTTCAGATCTGCTGCAGAATATCTGCTGCGGACAATCCATAGAAAATCTGGCCCTTGTGAATCCAGTCTTTGCAACTTTTCCACCCCGTGGGAATGCACTCTGAGATTCTGTTGCAAATTCTGCAGCATTTCCGCATCCAAAACAGAGTCAAAATCTGCATCACCTTTACACAGTCAGTGAATCCGGGCACCCTATAGTGAGTGCCGCTGGTCAAGAGATGCGGAAGTGCCATGAGCTGACCAGCGGCACTCACTAACTACAGGCTGCCAGGTGCGCTGCCAAGAGGTAAGGAGGAGCGCTGTCATCTTCTGAAATCAGCTGCGGATACGCAGCCATTTCGAGTCGAAATCTGCATCAGCGGAAATGCTGTAGAAACGTACCCTTAAAGTGGTTTTCCAGGCATTTACATAGTAACATAGATCGTAAGGCCGAATGAAGACAATGTCCATCTAGTCCAGCCTGCCTATCCTCCTGTGTTGTTGATCCAGAGGAAGGCAAAACCCCTTTTAGGAAAACATTCCTTTCCGACTCCCTAATGGCAATCAGACTAATCCCTGGATCCACCCCTAATAGTTCCTACCTGCCTGTAAACCCGGATTAACAAATAACCTTAGATTTATAACCTATAATATCCTTCCTCTCTAGAAAGACATTAAGTCCCCTTTTAAACTCTTCTATGGATTTTGCCATCACCACTTCCTCAGGCAGAGAATTCCACAGTTCAACATTTACTATTGATGACCTACCTTCAGAATAGGTCATTAGTAGAGATGAGCGAACGTACTCGGATAAGCACTACTCGTCCGAGTAATGTGCCTTATCCGAGTACCGCTGTACTCGTCTTGAAAGATTCGGGACGCCCCGCTGCTGACAGGTGAGTCGCAGCGGGGAGCGGGGCAGAGCGCGGGCGGGAGAGAAGGAGAGAAAGATCTCCCCTCCGTTCCTCCCCGCTCTCCCCTGCAGCTCCCCGCTCCGCAGCGCGTCCCGAATCTTTCAAGACGAGTACAGCGGTACTCGGATAAGGCACATTACTCGGACGAGTAGTGCTTATCCGAGTACGTTCGCTCATCTCTAGTCATTAGTCAATTGGCAGTGGTCCACCACTTGGGATGCCCGCCAATCAGTGGTAACTCCCATCCCGCTTTCAGTGCAGCCAGAAGTGTAATAAAACAGCTTCACATCATTGAAATGAATGCCTTCCAATTACACTTCCATCTCTTCATTGTGGTCAGAGGTGAAACTGTAATGGAGGGCATCACTCCCATTGGTTTCAATAGGAGCGAAGCCGGCTATTACACTTTTGGCTCTGTCCACCGATGTGGACATCTGGCTCTGGGCCAGAGGATCAGTGGATTGGTAGGGATCCTCAGCAGTAGACCTCCGTTCAATGAGATATCCTGAGAATAGTAACTCCTGCCAAGAAAATCCCTTTAATAAGTTACAATGGTTAAATATTAGAGATGAGTGAGTATACTCGCTAAGGCACATTACTCGAGCGAGTAGTGCCTTAGCCGAGTATCTCCCCGCTCGTCTCTAAAGATTCGGGGGTCGGCTGGGGGCGGGGGAGAGCGGGGAGGAACGGAGGGGAGAGCTCTCTCTCCCTCTCTTCCCCCCGCAACTCACCGCACCCCCGCACCAGCAACCGAATCTTTACAGCGGGAGGATACTCGGCTAAGGCACTACTCGCTCATCTCTATTAAATATATATATGAGCATCAACTCACCTCTCGACAAACAGCTGCAATCTGTCCTTCATCCATACAAGTTTCCGTTACAACATCAGTCAAAGACCCGCCGGCCAGGTACTCCATCACCACCCAGAGCTCATCCCCAACCAGATAACTGCAGTGCGACAACAATCACAAGAAGTTAGAAGAATGGTAACACTGCAGCAAATGCAGAATGTATATCACAGTATTTTATTGGTGTACCCCGGATATTTTGTCTCAGCGAATTTGATAAATAACTAAATGCCCTTTTAGACGATGCAATTATTGTTAATGCATGCAGTATGCAAACAATCAGTGATGAATCGTTAGCTTATCGCTGATCGTCTCTTTCGTGCAGACCTAAAAATCATAGTTCCTCTGCCGCTGCATCGTTTGCTATAAACAGGCGACATAACGATTTGCCGAATAGAAAATAGTGACAGAAGGGTTGACTGGAGGCGCGGTTATGATCCAAAGAACGATCAAAACTACCCAATTATTGCGCAGTGGAAAAGCGTGCCAAGCAAACGATATACATTCGCTACGTCATTGCTGGTTGCACACTTGTCCTGTTTTGTTAAAGGGACTTTAGTTCTGAGGTAGAGATGAGCGAGCGTACTCGGTTCGGGTGTTTTTGCACTCGAGCACCGTTTTTTCCGAGTAACTGACTACTCGGACGAAAAGATTCGGGGGGCGGCGTGGTGGAGCGGGGGGGTTGCAGAGGGGAGTGGGGGGAGGGGAGATAGAGAGAGCTCCCCCCTGTTCCCCACTGCTACCCCCCCGCTCCACCACACCGCCCCCCCCCCCCCCCCGAATCTTTTCGTCCGAGTAGTCAGTTACTCGGAAAAAACGGTGCTCGAGTGCAAAAACACCCGAACCGAGTACGCTCGCTCATCTCTATTCTGAGGCAAAGGATCCAATTGTTAATACATGTAAAAACTAGCACAGACACCAAGGTTGGCCATATGAAATAGCCCCAGTTACTTTCCAATATATGGCAGGCTACTGCAAACTCCAGATTTCTTTCGATTTTGAAGACGAAGAGTACACAGACTAAGATCACACCATCTGCCTCCTAAGCTAGCTGGCAGAATGCATGTGGTTAGTCAGATATAGTCATTCGGCCCTACACTCCAGTGATGCCCAGTACTTCATAATGCAAAGACTGTGAGAGACATGCGTGGGATATGCTGTCATGAACTGGCCTACGGGATCACAATCACGGTGATGGCAGCTCCACACGCCAGTAAAACGCTACATTTTACCATACGCTCTTGTTAGCCTACCCTTAGGCTCTATTCACATCTGTGCTAGGGATTCTGCCATCCTGTTCCATTATGGGAGCAGGAAAACAGAGTCTCTGGATGAGGGGAGCCGTCTCATAACAGAAGGAAACTGTGCCGAAAGGACCTCATTGACTATAAATTGGTCCATTCGGCTTTTGCACCTATCCAGCATTTTCACTGGATGAAAAAGTCCGGCATGCACAACTTTCATGCCAGATCTGTGCCGAAGGCTCTGAATGGAGGCTCCAACACAGATGTGAATAAAAGCATCTGATCTTTTAAGGTTTCCAACCTTTAGATGTAAGGCTTCAACAACCAAAGGACGGCTGCAGCGCCTCAAGTCTAGGGAATCATCAGTGTGCAAAGTACATTGGTAACACGAACCTCTGCCCGGAAGGTTTGCTAAACTAGATCAATGTAGCCAAGAGCTGGAAGCCTGGAGACCGGGCCGCTTAGTGCAAGGTAATGCACAAGGGAGAGACTGGCTGCAGATGTTCCACAGAGAACATCCAAAGCAGAATATGGTAGGAATGAAGTAGATCTGCTGTGGAAATTTTCTGCAGCAAATCCGCCCCGTGGGGTGCAATCATACGCAGCAAATTTTCTCGCAGATTTTGGTGCAGATCTGCAGCAGATTTTTTTTTTTAATTATAAAAATGTCATCCTTATAATTAAATTCAATACAAAGGGGTCAAATCCGCCGCAGATCTGCACCAAAATCCGCAAAAGATCAGCAATGTGTTAATGCACCATCGGGGTATAGTCACATGGGGCGGAAACGGCAGCCTCTAGTGAGTACAGAGTCAGTGTTCAGGTGATGCGGAATCACCTGACCAGCAGCTCGGCACTACTTAGAGGCCGCTGGGGAATCTATGCTGAGCTGTGCTGACTGCACCATTTATGCCGAGGTGAGGAGAAGCGATGTAACCACTAAAATCGGATGTGGATGCTTCCGCTGTAGATTCTGAAGCCCAGTGTAAACCTATTCTAGAGGATGTTGTAGGATGGATACATTATAGCAAACCTTGAAACGTAAGCAAGAATAGGCTTGCAGAGGTTTTACGTTCAATAACATCAAGCAGAAAAAATGAAGTGACATTGTAACACAAAGGATATTAGAATATAGCACAATATAGCTTCTACAGCGCCATCCTTTAACCCCTTGAGTGGCGGGTTTCCTACCACCCTGTCGTGCCCACCAGGGCAGGTTTTTTAAAATGGTCTAATCATTGAATTTCAACTAATTTTGCAGTTGCGTCTCAAGAGCCATAACATTTTCATTTTTCCATTGACATGGCCATGTGAGGGCTTGTTTTTTGCGGGACAAGTTGTGATTTTTTTAAACAGGGGGGAGGAAAAAAAGAAATGGGGAAAAAAGAAAAAAAGGGGCCATGTCATTAAGGGGTTAAATAATGTATTAACTTCCTTCTCTGGGTCATTACGACGCATGGAAACCACATGTGTGATTATATTTTTGATTTTTTACAAAGTAAAGGGAGACAAGTGTTTTTTAAATTTTTTTTCTTTTGTCCCTTTAGGGGACTTCCACAGGGACCCATCAGGACCCCAGATCACATTCCGGGGGTCCGATGGTGACAGCCCTTTACATGCTGCAGTGACAGCCCTTTACATGCTGCAGTCACATAGACTGCAGCATGTAAAGGGTTAACACAGCAGAGATCGGAGGTTTTCTCTGATCTCTGCTGTAAGAGCTAGTACCTAGCTGTCCTCTGACAGCTAACAACCAGCTCTCCCTGCCACAGAGACCATCGGCTTGCTTCTGACAAGCCGATGGTCTCTATGGCAACCTGTAAACAAACCAGTGCAGGAGATTGCCGGCATGTCGGCAATATCTTCTGCTGGTTTTTCAAAGCCCTTGCTTTGTTCTCTGTGGGTCTGTGCAGGCAGAGCACACTGTCACAGCTTGTGGCATTGTGCTCTGCAGCTCCCATAGTGATACATAGCACGGAAATCTTCCGGGCTATGTCACTATGAGCAGTGGAGCTCGTCCCGGAAAATTTCCGGGCGTGCCACTCAAGGGGTTAAGAAGGCAGCGTTCCTGCAAGTCAATGTCAGACCTTTTAACAAGCCTTGTAACAATATCTGCCATAGTCTTCTCCAGAAGGAAAAGATAACCATGCATGTTCTCGGGCTTATATTCCCAGTTACTGTTATAAGGCTTGTTGAAAGCTGCCTTCCAACAGGTGGCGCTGTAGAGGCATTGTTCTATCTTCAGATTTGCATATTTCCCAGAGAAGCTTGGATAGCCTTAATAAATCTCCTCACACCTTCTAGGTGCTCTCCTTAAGGTGAAATTATACTCTGAGTTAGGAAAAGTATATTAGAACATAAACTTTAATTTTACAGTGATTAAAGGGATAGTCCTGGACTTAAAAAACTAACATAACAACAAGCAATGTGATTAAAAAAACAAAAAAAAAACACTACTCTCCTGTTAAACCCTTGCCACTCCAGTACCAAAGCTTTGGAAGTCTCCGCCAAACTTTGTTGGCTTATCCTGCAGTGATGACATCACCAGTTCCTCGCTGTACATACAAGAATCATCACCGATTCTGCCAGTGATTGCTGCAATGAATTGCTGTACATCCATGTGACCATTGCAGTTAAACTTACCAAAAACCGGCAGTGACTACAAGGGTGGTAGCACTGGAATGTTGGGGGGGGGGGGGGACTTAAACATGTAGATGTGAAAGGAGGATAGTTTTCTTTTCTTCAGAACCTGGAGAATTCCTTTAAAAGGGGTATTCCCACTTCGGCCAATTATGGCCACAATGGAAATAGTCCTCTATACAAGGTGGCGGAGAGTTACAGATACGGCCAAACGGGCAGTCTTATATTGTTTCTAGAACTCCCATAGAACTGTAACTCTGGAAGGCCCAATGTCCATGGACGGATTGGATTTGCAGAATCTGCACAGGTCACCACTCGTGGAAAATCTGCTAAACAAGCCACGTATAGGTATACATGGGCATCTGCAAATGAAATAAAGCGTGCGGATTTGATTTGTGTACCTTTTGGTCCGGAAAAAGAAAAAAAATATATAGCATCATGCTCTTCTTGTGTGCCGAGCCCGCACGGACGGCTTCCATTGAAGTCAATGGAAGCCGTCCGATTCGCGGCCCGCACGCAATTCAATTGCGGACTGGCCGCGGATTCCACGGGAAAGCAGGAGTAAAAAAAAAGTACTGCGCATGCGCACCACCGGCGCTTTCGCATGAATCCGCAGACCCAGACAGCACGCAGAAGACCCGGACAGGTAACAGTAGTATCTTTGGCCGTGGGCAGGGTCGAATTCCGCTGTGGGATCCCGCATGCAGAATCCAATCCACCCGTGGATATGAGGCCGAACTGCAGAAACAATATAGCTTGTTGTACTGTTTCTGTAATGTCCATTCACTTTTATGAAAGCTACAGAAACAGTAGATCGGCCATTTCTGTAACTTGCAACAACTGCATACAGCTAGCTGGGCCAGGGGAGCCAGTGCACCACATATCTGTGGGTCTCAGTGGTGGGACATGCGTCCATCAGATATTATATACATAGGATATGCCAAAAAAGTAGGAGATGGAAATAATCCCTTTATCCCAGGTGTTGTACATGATACCCAGCGATTATACAGAATGATTAACACTATCTTGGCAAAGTATGAAAAGCTGTATATGAAATACAAAATAAACTACAGGACTTTCTTACTGAAAAAAAAAACAAGAGAAAAAAGAGCAGTACTGACCTACTTAAAAAAAAAACACAGAGGAAAGCAGTATTGACCTACTTGTTGCAACATGGAATGCTAGAATGGCGTTTTGAATTGTGCTTAATTGTCTTTTTCACACAAAAGCACTTCATATTTTGGCACCTGGCCTTGCACATATGCCTCCTGGTCCGGGCCCCGGTGATGAGTGAGCCCTCCTCAGTCTCTAAGCCAGTCTAATTTTGAAGCCGTGGCGGCCAGGGGACGAGGGAGCATTGAGTGAGGGGAGTCAAAGAGGACCCATCCCGACACCACGCGGCAGCATCACGATGTCAGACTGAGACCCAGACCGGTCCATTCAAAGCAATTGCGGCTGGGGGAAGCACTGAGCAAGGAAAGCCGAAGAGGACCCATCCCAACACCACATGGCAGCATCACACTGATAGGGATCTGTCCAGCCTTGCAAGCAGCCTGCAGGCACTGTGGTCTCCGGAGTATGGACAGTCTGTCAACAGGAGGGCATTAGAAGAGTAAAACAGCAGGGGCCCGGTCTGGCTCCGTCAGTGGTGACTGACTGCAGACTGCAATAGTGCAGCTTGAGGGTTAATAGTGTGAAGAGTGGAATAATATCTTTTGGTGTAGGGAAAGAGGGTGCAGCCCACTGCTGGCGGGAGGATATTATACTTTGTATGTTCGCATTGCATAAAATGCCTAGAAAATGTAGGAAATATTAAAAGGGTTGTCAGAGTTGTAGATTCTTGGTACAACCCGTTCCCCATGCAGTAGCATAACAATTGCAATACACTCACCTCTCCCTGCTTTCGCTGTGTCCTGCGGCGTTGTTCCAGGTCTCCCCTCTGATGTCATGTTTATAGGCTGCCCCAGCCAGTTTACAGGAAGTTACAGGCACTGCAGCCCATGGTAGAGCTCAGTGACCAATCAAGCTCGGAGGATTAAACGCCAGCACAGAACAGAGCAGGGAGAGGCGAGTATACATCTATTTGTTATGTTACCATATAGGAAGCAGGGGTTTTACTGAAAACCTACAACTCGGACAAGCCCTTTAATCATTTAACCCTTTGCAATTCAATTTTGGATTCAGGGTTTCTTAGGGGGCTTTCTCTTTCTGCCATTATACAATGGCGCCATCTGCTGGCTAGAGCCAGTACTGCGGTATGACACATGCTGGAGAGTCCCCCGACAACAGAGCAGCCAGTAATCTACAGTATGAATACCCTGCCGGACGTCTTCCGACATCGGAGCTGTGCAGCCTTCAATCAGAATGTCTGAAGACGTCAGACAGTGAATTGGAAAGGGTTAACCCTTTCCAATCCACTGTCTAACCTCTGAAGACATTATGATTTAAGGCTCCACAGCTCCGATGTTGGAAGACGTCCGTCGGGGTTCTCTTACTGTATATTGCCAGCCTCTCTGCTGTTGGAGCCTATCCAACGTGTCACCACATGCAGTACTGGCTTTAGTCAGCATATAGCGCTGTTGTAACGGCAGAAAAAGAGTAAGCCCCCTAGGAAAACCAGGATACAAATTGGATTGGAAAGGGTTAAAACTTTGACATCCCATTTTTGCCATTCTATAGATTACCTGGGCATTCTAAACAATGACTAATTTCACACCTTGAATGTGACAGATATATAGTTTTGTGGGATGAGATGCAGCATAATTTATTGAGCTAAACTGTTGCTCATACTAAGGAGTCCAGTGGGCGGTCCTAATCATGCAAGGCAAGCTGTCCGTCACTGAGCATGACCACCCACTGGACTCCTAAGCCCAGAAAAGCCAAGATTTAGATGAAAAATGACGAGTTATGCTGAATTATATATTAATCTGCTCAGAACTTTGTGCTCTATAACTTGCCATCTGCAAAACTGACTGCTTTTCCAATTCAACAGGTTCGCTTTAAACTATTTTTTTGCCTTACACAATCAACTTTTAATGAACAAAGCCTATATAGAAACAGGGGGCAATATACAATAACTGCGAAATATAAGAGAGATTTGAAAATGATGCAAAGTAGTATTACAGGAGTGAAAGATACAATCACAATAAAAAGATATTGCAAACAGACCCGACTGTATTGTATGTCCTACATCGTAAACCTAATACAGATTTGTTTCCAAATCTAAGGGGCAGACAAACAAACTTAGAATTCAAAAAAGGGGCAATAAAAAGGGATTTACATGCGGGTGAGCTACCCCACACTTCTCACAAGTACATATGAACACATACATTCTCCGCTCTACGAGGCACTGATTTATGCTGTATGGGGACAGGACAGGTTCCCTTTAAAAATAACGGGGCATTTTTGACACGCACACGTAATTGGCGAATGCTGTATTTTTGGGTTTGTAGCATAGTGGAATGGGATTGCCGAGATGGGAATACCCCTATAAGGTCCCTTTACACAGTCAGATTATTGCCCATATTAAGTGCTGATTGACAAGATAGCAAGTTGATTGGAGTTTGTTACTTTCAGACCCCCTGTCAATGGCAGTGATTTCGCCGGCGGTAAATGGCCGCGAATCACGCCGTCTGAAGCTTTCCATAGCATTGCTATGGAAAGCGCCGGCCCCGTGTCCACAAGCAGAGAATCATATGCTGCAATTATCGTAGGCAACATATGAATGATCATTGAAATGACTTTCCTATGAAGCAGCTCACTTAGTCAGCCTCACATGCCCTGTTTACATGAGATGTGCCACAAAAAGATCATTTTTCTGGGTGTACAAATGATGCGATCTGCAATAAACAAGTTGTTTTACCATTTGTCGTTCACTTGCTAAGCATTTTTACATAGGTCATTCGTCAGAAATAAACCTTCATATGAAGATTTGTTGGGTTGAGCATTGCCCCATGTAAAAAGGGCTTCGTAGTGCACATAAAGAGGTCTACATGTATACAGTCATTTACAGCTCACCCCACATCATATATTGATGCCTGCCAGCTCTGCTCCATCCATTCTAATCCACACACAATAGATATGTAAATGATCTCACCGAGATGTGCCTCTCACCTGTCTAAATAATTCACAATGTTAGGATTTTTATTTTCCCTCATGACCAAGATCTCATTAATAATTAATTCTTTTTTGGGCTGCTGTTGAAGGTTCATTTGCTTTATTGCTACCTGAGAAAGGCAAAGAAAAAAAAAAAAAAAAGATTAAAAAGTCACAATGAGTACATCACGTGCTTCAAGGTAATTAGAGAATAAAAATAGTCATAGAAAGTATGAAAAACAGCTAAACATTCAGATGCTCAGATACATTTCTCAGCCTGTAACGATGCAGCTTACCTCTTGTCCGGTAGCAATGTCTATAGCGGTGTACACCGTACCGGATGCCCTGCGCAGACACAAAACCGGAGAGCCACTTATTAAGAGGAATGCATTTAAGGCATACATATGTGCATATATTGGAGAATAGAGGCGTTTAGTTCTCAAATGTATATACATTACAAGCAACTATGAGGTTTGGCCGTGAAAAGCTGATGTTGCAGTGTTTTTTTTAGCGAAAACACCACATTTTAGATGGTTTTGTTATTGCTTCCAGTAAGAGAAACAACATAATGTTACGCTAGCCTGAGGCCCAATAGCCTTGAAAGCTTGCTGCAACATCATTTCTTTTGCTGGCCATTAAAAGGGATCGTATTATTTAGTTTCTCTCACTGTGAGTAATAACATTTTGTTCTATTGGCCAACACGGTACCAAACTGTTATTTTTTTTATTTTTGCCGGTTTTGATGCAAAAATGCAGCATCTCAGTGTTATATGTCAGTTGTAAAATATGAAAACCCCACAAACATCGCGAGTTAAAAATAACTTGAAGTCCTGCAGTTTTCATTTTGGCCACCGTGCCTCATAACAGTCTGACACTTCCTTTATATGTATAGGAAATATTTAGCGCTCTATATTTTTCTATGCACATACATACAATTACCAGTGTGAAAACAGCTGGATTTTTCGAAAATGTAGATTGTGACATTAAATGGTTAAAGAAAAAAAAAAAAAAAAAAACCAAAAATTCCTTTAACCTCTTAAAGACCAGGGTATTTTAGTCCTCAAGGACCAGACACCTTTTAGGCCTTAGTCAGACGGGCGTTTTTAGCCGCGATTTGCGCATGCGCATGCGTCCGGCAATTTTTAAAAACCATTGCTTTGCAATGGTATCGGACCCATGAGCGCTTTTTATGCGCTCGTCCGATAAATTATAGAACAAAAAATCGCAGATCGCACCTATCTGCGATCTGCGATTCCTGTTCTCTTCTGTATATGCGCTCAATGGGGCCGGCAGCAGCAGCGCCAACCCCATTGAGAACATATAGAAGACAAATCATTCTTCTCTGCCACAGCTGTAACAGCTGTGGCAGAGAAGAACGATGTTTGCCCATTGAATTCAATGGAGCCGGCAATACAGCCGCTCCATTGAAAGCAATAGGCTGCCGGCGTGCGTGGGGTGAATTGTCGGGAAGGGGTTAAATATATAAGCCCTTCCCTCCAATTCATCCTAAAATGTGTTAAAATAAAAAAAAATTGTATACTCACCTTTCCGCTGCAGCCGGAGTCCAGCCGCGGCCGCTGTCAGTTCTCCTGAACTGCTTCTTGGCACTATTCAGCCGGCGGGGCTTTAAAATCCCCGCCTGCTGAATGATCTGCCTCTGATTGGTCACAGCCCTGACCAATCAGAGGCTGAAAACACTCACACACCCATTCATGAATTCATGAGTGACTGCTGCCTCTCAGCGCTGAGCCAATCAGGGGCAGGTCTGACTCACATCCATTCATGAATTCATGAATGGGTGTGAGTGAGGCATGCCTCTGATTGGCTCAGCGCTGAGCCAATCAAGGGGCAGGTCTGACTCACACCCCCTTCACACCCACTGCAGGACGGCCACGCGGAGCTCCGGCTGCCGGCAGAAGGTGAGTATACAATTTTTTTTTATTTTTACACATTTTAGGATGAATTGCAGGTAAGGGCTTATATATTTAAGCCCTTACCGACAATTCATCCCGGGCTCGCCCGCAGCGCATTGCTTTCAATGGAGACGGCTGTATTGCCGTCTCCATTGAATGCAATGCGCTGGACAGCTTCGGCCCGTTTCTAATGAAACGCGGCTAGGAGCAGATTTTCGGGCGATTTGCGGGCGACTTGCGCGCACCGGTCACGCGATTTGCGGATGCGCATCCGTCATGCGATCCGCAAATCGCGCGAAAAAACGCCCGTCTGACTAAGGCCTTAGGGGTTTTACTCATGTGGTGGTTTTACAATTTTTTTTCCTCAGTTACCAAAATTATTTTTGCTACATTTTTTCCCCATGACATATAGGGCTATCTTTTTTTCACTTTTTTTAAATTTTTTAAGTTTTATTAGAGGTAAAAAGCTAAAAAGGAATTTTTTTTTAATTTATAGTTTATTTTTAAAAGTAATACATCTATGCTAAAATAAAGTAGGGGAATGGGTTCCTCATTTTTGTTTAGGACGTTTGGACATATAATTTGCTTAGTCGCATATTACAGGATGCATATTGCGCTAGTTTTGGTTGGCGGGCCGTCGGTCATTTTCTTTTTTCTGTATAGATTTTTATTTTATTTAATTCGGTAATTGGCTTTTAACTTATTTTTGTAACTATTTTTTTTACCCTCTGTGTCCCCCATGATGTCATACAAGACCTCTAGTGGCGATTCACATTGTCGTTTTTTTTTTAATTCACACTTTTCCCTTGTAACTGGGATATTCATAGGAGCACCCGGTTACATGGGAAAACATCCCCTTGCAGTGATAATAGTCACTAACTGAGCTGATTAGGGTCTGCTAGGACCCTGCCGCTCTGCTATGCCAGGAGGCACCCGAAGGTGACATGATCACCGGGTCGCATAGCAGCACATACACTTCTGCTTTCACTCCTAAGTACCTAGCACTCATTGATTGCTATGTAGCAGGGAAAGGAGAAAGTAGAAGCAGTTACAAAATGTTTCTCCCTTCTCCTCTGGGCCCTCAGCTGTGTCTAAGCACCCGACCTGCTCCTGTTTGATTGCAGGAGCAGAAACTTTCATCTTGCGCCATATTTTTGTTATCCGCTGGGATTTAAGCCCGGGACCAAGAGCCGTATATTTAGCGTGCTTTCTCCTTAAGTGATTAAACTATAAAAACCTGATTTACACAATAGGTAATTTCCCGATTTCCTTCAGGTCTCACTTCATGATCAATAAGAAAAGTGGCAATTTCCAGTGTTACATAAAATGTTATAAATCTAGATAGAGTCATCATTTCTGAGCAGGCGATATAAAATCGTGGTCGTCCGCTTCTCTCTCTATGTCATATTCATTCCGGTAACCTGTGTAGTACAATTTCCTGTGCGGTAGTGTACAGATAAGAAGTCAACTGTCTATAAGTCTCCCATCCTACTCATTATATTGCCGATGCCTTCGTCTGAATGACTGGCCCAGTAATTAAACTATAATCTCTATGCTGATCTCTTGAGTTCTTGATGAAAGGCTTCATGTAACAGCCTTCATAATGATAGTATCATTTGCTGCAAACCATGGCTTACTCAACACCGCACCGTAGGCCGACTCTGTGCCGTGTTACACTGGATGAAAGTTCCGGACTTTCTTGAATAAACACAAGTCTTTAATAACAAGCAAGCTATTGTTTATGGGCTGAGCGGTGCGCTGCATGTTTACATCTCCACCCGCTTGTATCTCTGCTGCTCTTAGTCTTTTGGAACGGGCTGGATAAATATGTTTCTAGATCAACACTAAATATACATCTTGGCTGTCTCACAAAACCTCATTACCTGCTTTATCCTGCCAAGAAACCCTGCACAGGGAAAGAAATAATAAAGAGCCTGTCTGCTGCCGGATGACACTGCATACAAGGCTGAACACACGCGGCACAGCGGGAAGGCTGCAAGATGGATACGGATACTTGCAGATTAATCAGCAGCATTAAAGCAGAATCATAAGACGCAGGCAATTAACTTTAATGTGTCCTGGTCATATAGTGTGCCACGTCACGCCAAGGAAGTCCTTCATGTCACGGCGTAATTACAGTATTCAGTACAGTAGTATAGCAGGATCACGGCATGCGGAGATAGTAAGAAGTAATGCGGTTAGAATGACTAACATCAAGCCTGTTCCAGCTCTTGATCATGCAAGATAGAAATGATCAAGTTTAGGGTCTATTTACACTGTATATGCCCCGGGAAACTTCTAGCATATAAGCTTCAAGTATCTATAGGTCGCCAATCACTAATAGGTTTGTCATAAAAGTGTCCTTTTGGCAATCATCGGCCAGTATATGTAGACATACATTTGTTAACTGTATGGAATAGCGTACTCAACTATGCTATTGCATACAGAAGCATCTCATAAAGGCGACATATGCCGCTTTATGCCTATATAGTGGCAAACATTAGCTGCTTATGTCAGGAGAACTTTCCTACATCTACCTCCAAAATGCACTGAAAAAATGATATGAACACACCCTTACTGCAATGGGATAATAGGTAAATGTGACTTGTAGGAATTTTGCAAGTATAATTGTAACTCGCAGAAGCTAAGTAATTGGGGCTCATATGCCCCTATGCGGTGGTCATCTATAGTACTGTCTAGACCAAGCCTGCACATACTTGGCAATAGGTCGGGACCAAATTTAAAAATTGGCAAACCTCTTGGGGCTGTGGATATGTTTTTAAGCAGCTCACTTTGTCAGTATGCCACTAAAAACCTATCTATTCTATAGATACGTATTATACAAGTAGCTTAGTACAGCTACTTACTACAGCAGTAAGGTTAGGCTTCCAGAACAACTTTTATCATTGGGCCACATAAGAGTCTGCGCACCGCCGTTCCCGGGGCCTTCTCTGAATTGAATGCTGGCCAATGATAAAAGGTGTTCTGGAGGACTAACCTTAGCACAA
Source organism: Eleutherodactylus coqui (assembly GCF_035609145.1). Taxonomy (NCBI): domain Eukaryota; kingdom Metazoa; phylum Chordata; class Amphibia; order Anura; family Eleutherodactylidae; genus Eleutherodactylus; species Eleutherodactylus coqui. The sequence continues at coordinate 113,236,086 of NC_089846.1, read as the reverse complement.
GTAGCCGTAGCAAGGTACTTAGACTTAGGCCTTAGTCAGACGGGCAAGTCGCCCGCAAATCGCCCGAAAATCTGCTCCTAGCCGCGTTTCATTAGAAACGGGCCGGAGCTGTCCAGCGCATTGCATTCAATGGAGACGGCAATACAGCTGTCTCCATTGAAAGCAATGCACTGCGGGCGAGCCCGGGATGAATTGTCGGTAAGGGCTTAAATATATAAGCCCTTACCTGCAATTCATCCTAAAATGTGTAAAAATAAAAAAAAATTGTATACTCACCTTCTGCCGGCAGCCAGAGCTCCGCGCGGCCGTCCTGCAGTGGGTGTGAAGGGGGTGTGAGTCAGACCTGCCCCCTGATTGGCTCAGCGCTGAGCCAATCAGAGGCATGCCTCACTAACACCCATTCATGAATTCATGAATGGATGTGAGTCAGACCTGCCCCTGATTGGCTCAGCGCTGAGAGGCAGCAGTCACTCACCCATTCATGAATGGGTGTGTGAGTGTTTTCAGCCTCTGATTGGTCAGGGCTGTGACCAATCAGAGGCAGATCATTCAGCAGGCGGGGATTTTAAAGCCCCGCTGGCTGAATAGTGCCAAGAAGCAGTTCAGGAGAACTGACAGCGGCCGCGGCTGGACTCCGGCTGCAGCGGAAAGGTGAGTATACAATTTTTTTTTATTTTAACACATTTCTGGATGAATTGCAGGGAAGGGCTTATATATTTAACCCCTTCCCGACAATTCACCCCGCGCACGCCGGCAGCCCATTGCTTTCAATGGAGCGGCTGTATTGCCGCTCCATTGAATTCAATGGGCAAACATCGTTCTTCTCTGCCACAGCTGTTACAGCTGTGGCAGAGAAGAATGATTTGTCTTCTATATGTTCTCAATGGGGTCGGCGCTGCTGCCGCCGGCCCCATTGAGCGCATATACAGAAGAGAACAGGAATCGCAGATCGCAGATAAGTGCGATCTGCGATTTTTTGTTCTATAATTTATCAGACGAGCGCATAAAAAGCACTCATGTGTCCGATACCATTGCAAAGCAATGGTTTTAAAAAAATCGCCGGACGCATGCGCATGCGCGGCTAAAAACCCCCGTCTGACTAAGGCCTTACTCTGCAGATTCTGCGCACTGCTGCTCTTGGGGCATTCTCTGAATGCTGTAGTTACTGAGTCGTAAATGGCAGTTCAGAGTATGGAGAGAGGGGGAGCATCCAAGTATTCAGAAAAGGCAGATCATGCAGGCTGTACTGTATCAAGCTGTCGCTAAGGAGAAAATCAAAAAGTAGTCTGGAGGATAAAAGGGTGAATCACACAAACTGTGTGTTAGTGTAGACTCATAGAGAGAAGAGCTGCGACAGAAGATTCCGTAGAGGGAGCAGGATATCACAGACTCTTTTGAAACCTCTTTCAAAAAAATATTTTCTGTCACTATCTTCTGACTGCCATAACTTTAGCTTTCCATCAATGGAGTTGTTAAGACACTCATTTTTTGCTGGACAACCTGAGTTTTCTTGAGGTACCATTAGGAATACAAATGACTTTTTGATGGTTTCTTCTTAATTTTTTTTCTTGACAGGGTGACCAAAAAATGAGCAATTTTGGTGTTGGGGGTGTTTTTTCTTCTAACAAAGTTCACCCTGAAGGATAAATAGTGCTTTATTTTATGAATGCGGTGCTACCAAATATGTTGAATACACCCACTATTTATGGAGCAGGCCCGGCTCCCGGTACTGCTCTATACAAATGTCACCACTGGAACGCATACATTACAGCCCTTTAGCATTAAGAGGATTAAAAACACAAAAGAAATGGAAGCCCATGTGAGTCCAACCATCCTGTATTAGCACACTGTACTTGAATTAAGCGACTTCATCTAACATTTATGCAAAAGTTTAAGAAATTAAGATTAGAAAGAATTATTTGCATACTCACCCTTGGCCAATCTTTTCAAACCTTGTGTACTTTTTTTTAGGATCGCCGACACTGACAATGCTTCCTGCAGAAGTACAATGAAAAAAGAAAATGAATAGCTTACAAAGATAAACAGAATGACTAATGCAATCTGAAATGTAACATGCGATACACAAACATCAGTGTACAAACTCTTCAGTTATCACCAAGCTGTCCGGCAGTGAAAAAAAAAGGTATCATCTATTCCACCATCCTTCATAAATACTGACGCCTGAAGGAGGTAGATGGCAGGATGGATGTGTTGCAGCTTATAACATTAATGATCCCTTCGGTCCATCCCTACTCCCCTTCATTATTTTGTACAAAGGACAGATGGGAAACCACTGCTGCCTGTATAACTTTCAATATGTAACAGCATCTATTTCTTTTTATTGTGTTTAATAAGACAGCTGGTACAAAAACTGATGTCAAATATTCTTAGGCCTCCTGTCCACGAAATCCCGCGTCAAATCTCCGCCGCGGGAGACGGAGCCAGCAGGTGGATCTCCGCGGTCAGCTTATCTGACAGATAGGCTGACCGCAGAGAATCACAGCAATTCGCAGCATGCTGCGAATTGCCGGCCGTGAGCGGAGAACCGCTATGATTCTCCGCTAATGGACAGGGGGAAGCGCTTTCCATAGCAATGCTATGGAAAGCATGCATTGCGTTCCCCACGGCTGGATTATCGCCGCGGGGAACGCAATTCCAAAACGCCCGTGGACAGGCAGCCTAAATCATTTGTCATTAGTTCTTAAAGAGGTTATCAGAGTTCTAGGTCCAGTGTAAAACTAGTTCCCAAAGCAGTAACATAAAAATTAGGCTTATACGTGTGTCTTCCGCTGCTGCTGTGCCCCGCATCGCCAATCTGAGTCTCTGTGGTCACGTTTACAGGCTGCTCCAGGCTGTTTATGGGATGTCACAGGCTTTGCAGCCAATAACAGAGCTCGGTTGCTGAGCTCTGTTATTGGCTGCAGCGCCTCTGATGTGCCGCAAACCAGGCGGGACTGCAGCCAGTAAACAAACAAGGAGTGGAGGACCGAGGACTGGCAAAGCAGGAAGTGGCGAGTAGAAGCCTATTTTTTATGTTCCTGCTAGGGTAACTGATTTCACCCTGGACCTAGAACTTGGACAACCCCTTAAAAGTTGCGGTAAAAAAAAAATTACAAAAATATGGTTGCTTTCTTACGAAAGCAGCACAGATTTTGTGCGGTATTGCAGCTCAGTCACATTTACTTTAATGGAGCTGAGCTGCAAAACCAAAGGCACTGGATTTTCGGGTCATACAGCACTACAAAGATTGCATCGTCTGGCTCTCCTACAGGATATCCCCTTCATGACATGGCCTATTTTGAGCTTAAGGATGCAACAATTTTTGGCGGATTTTCTTCTCCGTTTATCAAAAGTCATAACTGTTTTATTTTTCCGTCGACGCGGCCGTATGAGGGCTTGTTTTTTGCGTGGCGAACTGTAGTTTTTATCGGTGCCACTTTTCGGTACATAGACTATATTGTAAAACTTTTTTTTTTTTTTTTTTTAATGATAGCAGGGAGAGAAAACGCATCAATTCTGCCATAGATTTTATTTTTTTTTTTTACAGCGTTAATCATGCAGCATAAATGAGACATTCCATTTTTTCTGCGGGTCGGTACGGTTACAACGATACCAAAATTCTTACATTTTTTTTAGGTTTTCCCACTTTTCTGCAATAAAAACCCTTTTTCTTGGAAATCTTTTTTTTTCGAAATCGCTGCATTCAAAGTCCTGTAACTTTTTTATTTTTTGATGTACGGCACTCTATGAGGACTTATTTTTTGCGAGACAAGCTGTAGATTTTATTGGTACCATTTTGGGGTACATATGGCTTTTTTGATCACTTTTATTGCGTTTTTAGTGAGGCAAAATGCTAAGAATTAGCATTTTGCCTCAGTTTTTTAGCGTTTTTTTTAGCGTTTTTTTCCATGCACAGTCAAAAGCATGTGCAACTTATTGTACGCGTCGTTACGGACGCGACAATACCAAATATGTGGGATTTTATATTTGTTTTACCTTTTTTTATGCTAATCTGAGAAAAAGCATAAAAAAATGTTTTTTTTTACTCTTTTTTTACATTTTTTTAATCTTTGTTTTTTTTACACTGTTTGTGTCCCTCTGAGGGACTTTAACCACTGCCCTGATGATCGCTGTTATAAGGCATGGCAGAGCTACTGCTCTCCCATGCCTTATCGCTTATACAGCGATCCTAGGCATAGGCAATACAGGACGCCAGTGTCTGGCGTCCTGTTGCCATGGTGACAGGCCGGGCTCTCGCGATGACATCGCGAGTTCCGGCCGGAGACACAGAGGGAGCCGCGCTCCCTCTGAACTCTTTCCCTGCCGCGATCTACTTAGATCGCGGCAGGGGAGGGGTTAACAGCGGGGGGGCGCATCTCCGATGCCCCCCCCCGCTGTTGCAGCGGGACGCCGGCTGTGACTGACAGCCGGCTCCCGCTGCGGGATTGCGCGGGATCACATATGATCCCGCGCTATCTCCAGGACGTAAGTTTACGCCCTGTTGCGGGAAGTACCAGGCTGCCAGGACGTAAACTTACGCCCTGCAGCGGGAAGGGGATATAGATTTAAAAAAAAAAAAAAAGAAGTATCTCACAATTCATATGCAGCCATTTCACTTTAAGTAAACTACCTAAATTATACAATGTCTTCATATTCAACATCCTAAAAAATTCACTTGATTTGCGTTTTGGGTGGAATGTCCTGTTAAAAGTTTCTTATAACTAAATGTCAACTTGGGGCCCTTTAACGCAGGCCGATAAATCGTTCAGATTCCCGCATACAGTATTGCCAAATATTGTCTGGTTTTAAATACAAAAAAATAATCTTTTTCTGGTAATATATTTGTGAATGAAACTCAAAAAATACCAATATGCTGAGGTAAGAATGAAGAGAAATGCTTCGTACAGATTACAACAAACACTAAACCGCAGTACAGATAGGCTCATGTCAGTAACCTTCCTGCTCAACTACATTGTTCTGCCATCTAGTGACCATTTTTAGAACTTCATACACTCAAATAAAGAGTTCAGCTTAGCCACTGATTTATTTTATATAAATAATTCACCAGAAAATGAGCACAAACACAAAAACCTTTTTTTAAAAATTGGAAAAAAAAAATCAAAATTACATAAAAACCTTACGTGATACATCATTTCTAAAGGTAAATTCGTATTCTACACCCATAAAATCCCAAAAGAATTGATATATCGCACTCCATATGCAAAAATGCTGTTGAGCAGTGTTATCGTTCAGTGCATGCGCCGACTGGACAAACGAGAATTTGTTCGCTTCATGTTCGTCATTCAGTTTCTGCACGGATGGACCCGTGTAAATGGAGAGTTGTTGACTTATGAACGACTGCCTGTTTATTGTGAATGGATGGGGAGGGGCCAGAACGATCCCCGCCCCACTTCACCTCCATTCACTAGCATGTAAAAGCACAGGAACGATTACAGCTGTGATGACTTGTCAGGCATCTGTGCCAAACATGTCATCCCGGGTAAAAGGGTCCTAAATCATACAGTGTCTGTAATAACTATGTGCTGCTCACTTAATCTAATGCACCACCTTTGGCTGAAGACACATAATGTTTACACCTGACCTCTACATGGTTGCTTTGTTAGGCTATTGTTTCCAGCTTATGATAATTTGCATGTATGCAAATCAAGGGATTTTTTTAAACTGTAAAGAAGTGCTGCTATGGTATATCACAGCACTGCAGAGCGAACACAATGAAAGTCAGGAGAGCAGCTCCGTCAGCTACACCGATTAACCAATTTACAGACACAGTTTGAGAAATGTCCTTCCTAACAATTTCACTGTTTAATGTGATGAATGAAATGTAATTAAGTTACAAAATCTTTCTTTTAAACGCTAATGGCCCTTTTACACTGAGCAAGAATCTCACCCTTCTAGCTTGCCTGAGCGGACATGCTGGTGACGTCATCACCAGCTCGCTCCGGCAGCCTGCTTAGACTGCATGATTCTCGTTGAGCATAGTGCACTTCTCATTCACTTCCTATGTGAAACGGGGAGCAATTTGTGTTTAAACTGCCCGACAAGTGAACGACGGAGGAGAACCGCGCAATCATCTTTGTTCGTTGGCTCACGTTTAAACTGAACGGTTTTCTGAACGATAAATGTTCAGTATATACGCTGCTTTAGGCCTCCCTCACACGGACGTTTTTGTACAGCGTTTAGCGCTGTCTTTTTGGCGCTGAGCTAAACACTGTATAACGCTCCCGTTCATTTCAATGGGGCTGTTGAGACAAGCGTTAAAATGCAGCATCTTCAACGCTGCGCTTTGGCAGAGATGCATGTTCTATCTTTGGCAGTATGCATGGGCAGCGGTTTCAGCGCTGTTGAAAACATGGCACAACTTGGTACCATGTTTTTGGAAGCGCTAAATGCAAGTGTCATGATGCCACAAAGGGCTATGGGGAGCGATAATTTTAGTATTATTTGTGGCTGGCAATTAATTGTGATTTGTTTTCTTTTTTTTTGCTTTGTTCAGACGCCAGTGCCCTTGGGCACAATTTGTGGTTGTGAGTGGTGAGGTGTGGAATAATACAAGGAGTCAGATATTTTGTTTAACTTGTTGTAAACACGATGTTATTAAATGAAACAGTGCGATGAGGTCGTTTTCTTCATCACATTCTGTGCATAATAAATGATACACAAGTTGCAACAATATAGACTCCTGTCTAACTTATTTATAAACTGGGAGCTTACTTTGGATTTCTTCTTTCTATCCTTCTTTGTATTTACATCTCTATTTCTTTATCTCCTGCTCTTCATATTTACCTCTTTTATTTTTCCTCTATTCACTGTCAAATCTGACTCTCTTTCTCAGTTACTCACGATTTCTCAGATTTCTCTGGTTTCGCTCGGTCACGGCTGATCTCTGTCTCTTTTCACTTCTCTCTCCTATTTGGCACTTTCTTTTCTCCTGTCGGGCGCTTCTTTTTCTGGCGCCCTCTCTCCGCCCAGCGCCCCTTCTTATGGTGCTCCTCTGCCTGGCACCTCTTTTTCTCACTACTCTCTTCACTGATTTCTTAAAAAACTGCCTCCTGCGACCGTTGTCCGGCTAAGTCTCCCCTCTGTCACCTGACCAGTTTGTCTGCAGCCAATCACAGCCTATTTGGTTGCCAGGCTACCTGTCTCATCTGAGTCTCTGTGCATTTTTTCTACCTTGTGCAGCTGGATAAAAACGTCCTAACTGGTTGCTGGCTTACCTGTATCCCTTGTGTAAAGTGACTCAGATAAACCCCTAGGGCCGGTTATATTATTACCGGTCCCCATAACTAAACAGTGCTATATAATGCCTTTTTTCAGGCCTCTACACAAGCACTAGCTGCAGGCCATCGTGAGTGACCCGAACGCCGCTGCTAGGTATCACTAGACACCCCCGAAAATAAGACACTGTGCCTTTTTTGAGGCAAAAATTAATATAAGACAGTGTCTTATTTTGGGGGAAACACGGTACATTGTGCAGGTAGCATATACTGCTGCTCATTTATTTTCTCTGTAGATTATCTCATAAAAGCCCATACTATATAAAACATGTGTCCAGCCTTAGACTCGATATTTATGAAATGATTCTGTCTACTTCGCAGACTTAAGAGAAACCATAACCTTGGACTAAAGAGAAACCTACTTAATTTCTCCAGGATTTCTTCATCTGTCATCTTGGATTTTTTGCGTTGTCTGTCAGTGTTCCTGTACAAAGTGCTCGTGCTTGAGTTGGAGTTTTCTGGCTGGGTGGTTACTGGGGAAGTCGAGGCTTCTTTAGCTGGTACAGGTACAGCTACTGGTTCAATGACAGACCGCGTATAAATCTGCAGGAAAAGCAAAATATATATATTTTTAGAGTAAAGGAAGCAAATTTGAAATGTATTATTGCGAAGAAATCCACGTATAAAAGACAGGCGATATAAATTCACTTATGGACGCTAGCAGAAGATAGTATGTAAGGCTGAATGAAGACAATGGCCATCCAGTCCAGCCTGTTTATCCTCCTATGTTGTCGAGCCAGAGGAAGGCAAAAAAAACCAAGAGGCAGGAGCCAATTAGCCCTTTTGGGGGAAAAATTCCTTCCCGACTCCCTAATGGCAGTCAGACTAATCCCTGGATCAACCCCTAATAGTTCCTACCTGCCTGTATACCCGGATTAACAATTAACCTAAGATTTATAACCTATAATATCCTTCCGCTCTAGAAAGACATCAAGTCCCCTTTTAAACTCTTCTATAGATTTTGCCATCACCACATCCTCAGGCAGAGAGTTCCACAGTCTCACTGCTCTTACAGTAAAGAACCCTTTTCTGTAGATTCATGAATCCAACTCACTCAACAGTATATTCGTTCATGACAAAGCAAACCCAACAGGAAGAAAGATGAACAGACTAGATCAACATTGGAGGGGTAATAGGCTGGAATGGATGACGTGTCTTTTTTTGGCCTAACATGCTATATTACTATGTAGAGGCAAGTATTATTTTAAGGTGTGTGAGTACGGCTCATTATTAAAGGCAGAAATGTAATTTCTAGGCTTTGAATGACCATTCATTAAAGATGCTTTTAGACGTAACGATTATAGTTCCAAAAAATAGTTAAAACGAGCTAAAGTGAACAATAACTATTCGACTAACTGCGAGTCAAATACTGAACGACAAACAAGAATTGTTCACTTTTTGTTCGGCATTCATTTTATGCAGATATAGAAGTCATCGTTGGCTCATTTGCGCATATTTTGGTTTAAACAGCAATCGTTCAGTCCCTTTCATTCGCTTTTACAGAGATTACAATGATTTGTGTTTGAACAAGCAACAATGCCTCTAAACAGGCTGCGCGAGAGCGAATGACTTAGCGGCGACGTCACTCGCACATTCAAACGAGGATCGTCTAAAAGGGGGATAAGAATACTTGAACTTTACAGGGTCTCATTAGGGAAAGATCTAGCGCAGTCGGTCATTTTTATATTCCATCATATCTATGAAGCAAAAACCAAAAAGAGAAAGGTCAACTCCAAAGATCTGAAATGCTACTGTTGGCCTGTGGGCTTTAAATTTAGCAGACTTGACATAAGGAAATTGTATATCCGCTGATGCATGTGTTTGTACAAACAACGGGGTAAGCTAGGGTAGAATGTATCTGCATGATAGTCTTAATCACAGTAAACCCTGGAGGTGCGTTTTTCTTGGAACATCTCCATAGCTTCCAACAAGGCACCCTATACCTTAGAAATCATCAAGCCGCTTATCTTGGGAGGACTTACTTCTACTTGAGCTTTACTGCTCTGGTAGATCAATTGAAAAAGCATACAAAATACATTAAATAATACAATTCACAAACCCTATGGCCTGTAAAATATTCATGCGGTAAGCTGAAGTATCTTTACATTTTACTGTGCCCTTCTTTATTCGGATTTTATGATTTTGAAGCAGTTTACTATGACAACAGGCTGCAAGAGAGCGTGGCAGACCACTTTTAGACTAATTTGCATTGAAAGGAGTTCTCTATAAAAAAAAAAAAAAAAGAGATTACTTATTGTATGTGAATATATTTCTTAGGCATTTAGTATTATAGTACACAGGGATTTCAACCATTCACAGCATTTGTATCATATATGATACAACATGCATATTTCTTAAGGGAATGGTTCTGCCTCTCTACTACATGGTGTAACAGATATGAGACACTTCACGATATTATTGCATGGTTCTCCGAACAGCAACTAGATGGCATGATTTGTCAGTTGCAGATTATATAGATTATACATTTTGACATGTTTTTGGAAGTTCATTCAGTGAAGGGTTAAAATAGCTGAGCAAACAACCAAAATAATGCACTTTGGAAGTAAGGACATGATGGGCTCATAAAAAGGTCCTATGATTAGATTCTGCCCGTTTACTAGAGCCTAAAGCTGCATTCTGCTCTGAGGGCCTGTGGGTGTCTACTCATAATGGTTAACTGCTGGACGATAGATGGACCCTGTTGGATACAGTATATCTCTCTTAAAAGAGACCTTGCATGCGCTGTTCATACTTGGAGCTGTGTGTATATTATGACCCCTATGGCCTTCTTATGTCCTTATGGAAGCAAGACATTTTATTATTTTAAGGCATACAAGGAATAGTGTCAAAATATTTCTCATATTACTACAGTCTTGACTGAAAGGATTCTTACAGATTTTGTATGTTCAGGACGTGGGGCTATCACAGGTGGGGGTTCATCCTCCTCCTCTTCCTCTTCTTCATCCTCCTCCTCCGAGACAGGGGGGGCTAGAGGCGGCTCTGATGCAGTCTTTGTGTTCTGGAATAGAAGTGATAAAATAAAGAGGTCACTGTGTTGTTCTCTGTGCTTCTGGCTGTGACCAAGTAAACAAAGCAATAAGACACAGCTCTTTCCCTGCCTTCTGCTGAAAATAGTAGATTGCTTCCTTTGCAATAGTGGTCCAACCACGTAACTGCCGCTTCCTTAAAAAGTGCCCACCATCATCAACTTTTTAATATACTGTATTAGGGTCAAAGCCTTGTCTAGGTCATACAGGACCCCAAAGCTATTGCGTTTAATGGAATCAGTATAAATTCATACTTGGCTGTGAAGAGGAGCAGGTAATTCAGCGATATGAAGGGGTCTACAGGTGCCCATATACCTATAACAGCTGTCGGCCAAACGTTCAGTTGGCCATTGGTAAATCCGTCCGACTTTACCCCATATAGACACTTGATTCAGCCCAGGGCTCATGTGTTTTCCATGAGCAGAGGGGAGTAAGCTGCCAGACACTTCTGATGATGGCTTATCTCCACAGAGAACAAAAGGATCAAGTGTTGAGATTCAACACGTCTGATCCTTCTTTCCCCTGATAACTGTTGAGGAAGAGTCATTAGACCACCCTACACACACTATAGTCGTCTGGTCCTGCCGAAATCATCAGGTATGGACTGACCTTTCCGTGTTAAGTATAGGGCCCTTCAGCGTTAAAGGCTTGCATAATATGACACCCCTAAACATCTATGTGTGTACCTCTACTTACATTCTCCTGATCGGACCCTGCAAGGAGAGATGGTTCCGCATCCTGGGCAGTAGAGATAAATTGTACAACACTCAGAGTATCATGGATGATACTGTTCGAGCTTTTCATGGTTGCTTGGGCATCACTCTGCGCTCGATGTAAGGGGCACAATGTATACTTTAAATAAAGGGTGATGGGTGTGGATTACAGCGACTCTAGTCCAGGACAAACAAAGATGCTTGTGCTTCTTTTTTGACTACCTACCTCACGCTGTGTATTAGTATGCACTACTGACAGAATAGTCCATGCTAGTCATGTTAGTAACAGGATACGTCGTCAATTGTTAATTCCCTGGGACCTGACTCCTGGTAATGAAGAGAGTCCTGCCTGCTATCAGTGCAGCGAGCCAGATGTGTGTCATAGGGGACAGGAGAGGAACTGCCCTATCTGGGTTTACTTCCACTGAAATCAATGGGAGATGAAGTGGCTATTACACTTCTGCATCCAACCCCGATGTTGGACACAGAAGAGACGGAAGTGATTTCAATGCGAGTGAAGTCAGGTATGCCACTTCCTCTCCTGTCCCCTATGATGCCGTCCGGCCCATTACACTGGCAGCTCATTGCTGGGGATCCCGAGTGTCAGGTCCCCGGCAATTGACTATTGATGACCTATCCTGAGGATAGATCATTAGTAGTTTTTGCCTGTAAAACCACTTTAACAGACCCCTATTCAGGGACTTGACTATTCCCATAGAGTCTTACAGCTGATAAGGTGCCTATAATGCCTCTTCACACTTGTGTATTTTGGTCAGTATTTTGTTACACTATTTACATACCAAAGACACTAGTGGGTCAAAATAATGGAGAACGTGAAAAATCCTCCTATTGTACTTTTCTCTATTTTATACTTCCAGTTTTGGCTTACAAATACTAATGCAAAGTACTTCTTTACAGTAAATGCATTCAAGTGAAAATCGCCTTAACATTATTTCCACACACTTGCTTCCTTACATTCTCTCGGCGAATATTGTTCATTGAACACACCAACGTTGTTTTTAAAGGGGTTTGTCCGGTTTAGAAAAACGATTTTCATAAACCCTAAAACAACAGAGGTTTTCCCTATTCAGAACCCTTATCTCTTTACTAAGCTGGGCGCCTGTTACAAAGAGCATCTCTTGTTCTGGGAGATCCTGTCCTTTATTACACAGACAACCGCCTGATTTGAACGGGCATTGTGTAATGCTTGATTTTCCCTCTGGGGGCACTGCAGGGAGTCTGAACACTTACTGCCAGGCTTCTTCACAGATTACACCCGATTGCTGGGAATCCCAGTAGGGAAACACTCTGTCATTAGCTTAGAAGTGACCCTTCTAACAAGTAGGGAATATTTAAATCACAGAAGCCCTCTAAAAGGACCATATGTATTCCAGAAGGCTAACAAAAATACATGATGATACAGCGAGCTTCCGAACCAACGCAGGGTTCTTCTTCAGGCTTAAATGGACTAGATCTGAAGAGGCATGGATATTTATACACACTTATAACATACATACCTATGACAAGGCACAGATATTGATGTGATTGGTTCGCACTTTAAATGAATTCTGCAACAGCAAACAAACTTTTTTGTCTAGGCACTGATACCGGAGTGAAAGTTTTATGGTCCCTGAATTACTGTTTGGGGTGGGGAGTTGGTCAGACTAGAAATGCTACAAGAGGTACACAAATATTTTTAACTTTCACTCCCTTATCAGTGTTTAGTTAAAAATGTTTTGTGTACCTCTTGTAGCATTTCTAGCCTGACGACCCCCCCCCCCAACAGTAATTTAGGAACCATAAAACTTTCACTCCGCTTTCAGTGCCTAGACAAAAAAAGTTTGTTTGCTGTTGCAGAATTCCTTTTAAGTGCGAACCAATCACATCCATATCTGTGCCTTGTCATAAGTATGTATGTTATAAGTGTGTATAAATATCCATGCCTCTTCAGATCCAATCCATAAGCCTGAAGAAGAACCCTGCGTTGGTTCGGAAGCTCGCTGTAACATCAAGTATTTGTGTTAGCCATTAAAAGGTATCATATCTACAAGATTACTTGGTTTCTCTCACTGGGAACAATCACATTTTGCTCTACTGGCTAACACGGTACCAAACCTTTGTTTTCATCATACCAGAAGGGTGATGTTCAGACGTGAATCTGGTCAGTATACGTCAACTATGCTTTTCAAAACAAAATGGATCTTGCAAATAAATTTTAAAAATATGCAATGGGAGTCAATGGGCAATGTATGCAACCGCATGGGCAATAATGTATGCAACCGCATGGGCAATAATATATGCAACTGAATGGGCAATGTATGCAACTGAATTGGCAATGTATGCAACCACATGGCATACAGCTGCATACTTTGGGGCTTTTAATATATAAAGTATGATGAGAGATTTTGCTGGCATATAGTCTGAACATAGTGAAAAAATGGTAGGCAAGGTATTGCAAAATTACATAAAAATACGTTAGCAGTTTTGTTACATGCATGTTTTTGTAATATTCAACTTACCAAAGAGTGAGCAGCTATATACCCATGTGCGCTTTTATCTGCAATGTAAAATATGAATTTGTGTCAGAGACAGAAAGATCTCTAATACTCCTTAATAAGCATAATGGTAATGTGAACGCAAAGCCTTCTATAAAGCTTGGTAAATACAGCTACAAGACATTTCACTTTAAGTTCTTATTAATTTAGTTAAAAATCAAAGTAAATGAACAGAAATTGGCCAGCAAAGGTGGAGCTGCTCCTTGTACTACACCTAATTTTATACATAACCCCTTAAGGATGTGGACCTTTTTTTTTTCCTCTTTTTTTTCCTCCCCACTTTCAAAAAAAATCTTAACTCTTCCTCTTTGCGTGGCAGTGTTTACAATACACAAAGGAGACCTCCAGAGTGAGACAGGCAATCAGGTAAGGGGGTCAGGGATAGAAAAATGTGTTTTCACCTGACTAGCCCTTTAAGTAATATAACCCCCATAATAATTTAGCGAGCTAGCCAGGAAATATTATTACATTCATATACCTCCTACAGCATTACTTTACCTCCAGATGTAAAGCTCATATATTTCTGGTTGTTCACAGTCTCTTTGGAATCGTAGAATTTTAGGACATCTAACACAGCCTGAGGGTTCTTCTTCTGCTCCAGTTTGGTGATGTTTGAGGTCTGCAGTAATCTAGCCCATTGCTCTGGGATTCCCTGCATGAAAAAGTACAGAAAACAGAATTTAGAGTTGTCCACCATCAACGATACTGGTTTAAAAGCACAGTGAGAGAAAGTTGGGTTGAGACCTTGGTTTTGCTATGAGTGAGACCTTGTTTTTGCTAGAATTGCATTCATAGTCTTGGAAAAAAAAAATAAAGAGCAAAAACCAGGATCCCAGATGGAGAAAAGAAAACAACATTATGGTTGTGAGAGATAAAGATGAATGAACCATGTCTCAAAAACATGTCTTTCATGAAACATGATGGAAAGTTAGCTCTAATTATGGCAGTAAACTGCAAAACACAAATGACTATTTACAGTAAATAGTGGGTTTGAAATACGTATTTGTGCCTTTCTATATCACAATGGTACTATGGTTGTATTGTGAGCCTTGCCATTAGTAGGTATGGTGAAAGGGTTAAAGACAATGTCTAGATGAGGGGGCAACTAGTCAGCACGATAACTGTGTGAGGTCAACCAGTTGCCGAATCGCCTTATATTACTCTAAACAAGTGAATAATAGAGTAATAATAGAGGAATGATAAAAGTGCCTTTCACATCTACTATAGATCCCTCTGGACCGAGTACACTGAAGAAAGATGGGCTATTAAATGCATCAGTCTTTAGCTGGTATGCATCAAAGTAGTGCAGATTTATTGCTTCCGCAATAATTTATGTCGATTTGCTTTGAACACGTTATATCAGGAAACACGGAGAGACATTCATGCCTCTTTTTTGCAAATGACAGTACAGAGCATATGTTTTAGGTTTGAGAATTTGACGGTATTGGCTTATCTCCCTTGTCCTTTAGAACCTGCAGGTCAAAAAGTACAGCAAACTACCAGAACTGTCATATTAAACAAACTTTCTTTCCCAAGTCAAAGTGATACCAGAAGTTTTGATCTGTGTGGGTCTGGAAATTCCCCACCAATCACCAAAGCGAAGGGTCAAACGTGCTCAGCTGAGTGCTATGATCCTTCAGATATGTCTGCCAAGCAGTAAAAGGACTCAGACTTCCAAATGAGTCCATACAATGCTCCAAGGAGACACAAAAGTCGATCAGGCATAGCACTCAGATGAGCCCGTTTTCCCCTTTATTTTAGCAATCTGTGGGGGTCTCAGCACCCAGATTCCCACAGATTAATTCTTTTGACATGTCACTGAATGTTTTATCTACACTTTGAAGTCTACCTCCAATTTGATGACTGCCTCCAGGCCTTTAAACTAAAGCATGGGCAGAGAGAGGCCTTAGGGTTCTTTTACAAGGGAGCGATAATCGCTCAGTGAATGGAGGCGGATCGGGAATTGTTTTGGCCCGATTGCCTCTGTTCACAGTGAACAGGCAGTCAATCAAAGATGAGCGACTGCCTGTTCACATGGGCCGATGTATCGTTCTATTTTCTGCACGCAGAAACTGAATGATGAGAGAAAAATGAGCAAAAACTCATTTAGTGCAAATGCTTCCACCGACTGAAAGCTAATCAATCGTTTATATTCTTGTTGGATGCAGGAACCTGAACGATTTATAGGTCAGTGTAAAAGGGACCTTACAAAACAGTACCGCCTATATCTTGCGGGTATCTCGTCCTTTCCGTCATTGCAAAGAAAATTTGATTTATTCCACCTCTTTAAGATTTTTTTTGTCTACGATACCCAAAAACTGGAGTTCTGATCACACAAATACACTCCAGTCTGCTCTATGCCCTATATAATATTCAGCTTCCCTACATCTCTAAGTGGGTATGTGACTTAGGCTTTACTCTGTCCAATGAACAGTGATCACAAATCCGGGAGTCCATTTGCAGGAGTGCTCAAAATATATTGATGCCGGAAACATTTTTTTAAGTTTTGTTCTGACTACGCAGTAGAATAAGCTCACGCTGTACCAAACTACTCCCCCGAGTTGTTTCAGAGGAGGTCAATGCCATGTTTCATACACAGTGGGCCTGCTTTCATGCAAAGAGACTTCGTATATGGGTTCACTCCCTCCTTCATTCGGAAGCTTGATGTACAGAAAAATCCATGGGATGCCCTTTTAAAATAAAAAAAAAAGCTAATCTCCGTCCGGGCGCTCAGAAATTAATATTCTTTTTCTCCTCACTAAACAAACAATTGGTCATTCATGAAATAAAGAGATTCTGGACTTCTCAGAAGTCGAAAGAGGACTGAATTGGTATATAATCAATGAAAAACTTACATACTATGACAGTCTGCTGTAATGTAAGTTTTGGGGAGTCTGGACTCCATGGACAGATTATATCCTTCTCTTGCAGCACAATGGAAATTACTTTCCCCCTAGTAGAAAGTTTAAAATAGCTCTTCTGGTCTGCCCTAAACCCCACCCCCCCACCCCCTCCTTTTTTCTTTGCTCCCCCACCCCATCACCTCTTCCCTTCTGCCTAATTTTACTGGTTTTGTCAACAGGTTCTGAACGGCCTTGACCAACCATTGTCCCAGTTATGACCATGCATTGTGCACTTCACTCTAGCTTAATAGACATTAGTCCATAGTTTTCATGGCATTGTGCATATTTTCTACTCACAATGGTGTATACTGTGCCCCCATCAGATGGTCATCTTGTTGCCACCTTGTTTCTCGAATGCTGATTTTTTTGTATAGGTCATGTTTATGGTTTACTGTTTTTTTTAAATTGCAAAATGTAAAAATGCTACAAAAAAGAAACTGAATGTCTTATCTTATTTTTTCCCCCAAAAGAGGAGCTAGGGCTTATTTTTAGTGATGTCTTATTTTACTTACCCAGCAGGCCTGGCCCAGGTCCTTCCTACTGCTCTCCAGAGCTTCAGCACGTTTCCCGCAGTCCTTGGCTGCCCACACAGGATCACTTCCTGGTTACCGGATTCATAAATCCAGTCTCCACAAAGCGATGGCTGTGATTGGTTCTTCAAGTGCTGCAGCAATTGGTTCTTCCATGGCTCAGCCAATCCTAGCCAATACTTTGTGGAGGCAGGATTTATGAATCCCGTAACCAGGAAGTGAACCTGTGTGGGCGGCCAAGGACTGCGGGAAACGTGCTGAAGCTCTGGAGAGCAGTAGGAAGGACCTGGGCCAGGCCTGCTGGGTAAGTAAAATATGACATCACGGAGCGAGTATGTGCAGGTAACGAGTGTCGGGCATAGTTTGCCTGACCTTCATCCCGTGTAAATGGAGCTTTACACTGACAAATGAATACATAATATGAAGTGTACTTACACTGATAAGAGTAAAAGAATTTGCATACAATGACTAAATATGGTCACCAGAAAATGCTCAAACTCCCCCACTACCAGGGATAGCTCAGTCAGTTTTGCTGTAAGAGCTTCAGACTATTAACCCTTGAACAAGTGTAACATAGATCCTCTTTATACTTTCACAACACCCATCGGCAGTCATTGTCAGTTGAGTGACACATACAGTGAAGGTGTTGTGAATGTGAAAAGTGTGTTCATGAGTGCGACAGTTCTAAGAAGGGCCGGACGTGATGTGAGAATGAACCAAAAAGGAGCCTCGGCCACGCACCAGTCGGCCCGATTAAAAATGATTGCGTGAGTGTAGCAAATGGTTAAGGAGGACTGCCGATTGACTGTGGAAGATACTGCTTGCAAAGTCAGCATCTTCATAGCATCTGTGCACACCATCTCGTATGAAGACCTGGAAATGCAGAAAGTTTTCTCCATGCGGGTGCCACTAATTATTCAATCAAGACAACACTCCTGCTTATTGGGCGGCCCTTCTTCAGGGGTTTCTTCTTGACAACTTTGAAGTGGTTCCTCACCACCTGACCTCGCATCTAACAATTTTTGGATTTTTTTAATTGACGCTCCCTGTTGTAACACAATTTCCAGTCGTGCTGCTCTTGCATCAGGGATTTTCAAGTGAGCAAAACAAACTCCTAAAGAAGTGTTTGAGGCCGCCATGCCATCACGGCGTTCATGTTGAGAAAAACGTGAACTCCGCTTTCTGGGGCAAGTTTTTTTTTTAACATAAAAATTAAAAGCCTTTAGAACTTGAATGCACCTCGTATAGAACCCGCTTTGTTTATGTATATGTGAAAATGACAAAACTTATAACAAACTCAACAGATCTAATAAGGAGTGAACACTAAAAAGTCTCCTCAAAAGGAATGTGGAAAGTAGAGGACTGTCTTTGTAACCAACTATAGTAATATTCTGATAAGCCAATAGAATATAACAAAACATTACCTTTTTTAATGAATTGACAATTTAACTAATATATGTCTCCAGCAAATCCCATTTGACATCCACAGGTCAGTATCCAACTCTCTAAGTGATTCTATACTGTTTGAGATGTTCACCGTCATCACGCAGACTATGAAGGCTTCCTTCCATTGCTTTAAAGTCTGCATATGCATAATCTCACGTAGAGACATCTTGGACTTAAATAACTTTTAGGACATTTCTCATCAATATCAGGACATCTAGGGGTCCTTTTCAGCCCGAGTGGCTTGATTAAAATTTTACTGTGTTTTGTGGCATATTATATACTGAACTCAACTTTTATAATTTCATAGCTAACATAGCATACTAATACACTACAGAAGGGATTATAATAAGATGCAAAAACCTGGATACACCTAAGGTAACTTCACCAGCATATGTGAATTCTACTCCTGGATACGACATCCTCTGTACAGACACTATGTAGAAGAACGTCTTTGTGACTGCCACAGGCTACTGCAATGATTCACGTTGGTTAGCGAGTGTGGTAATAAGTATTTTTAAAAAACCATATAGGTTTTACAAACATAAAAAAAATATATAATTTTCTAAACTGTACAGTAGCATTTAGAAAAATCTCAAATGTGCTTATAAAAAAAAAATAGCAAAATGGCATTGGTTTCTTTTATTAGATAGCAAGAATGATTTGACACCCAAGGATGGAAATAGTGAAGCTGGCTATAAGTTTGGTTGACACGTATTATTGGCAACTTTACCATAAACACAATCTTCCATTGGAACAAAAGATCAGGCATATTGAAACCCAACATGCCTGCTCCCTCTTCTGGTGCCAGGAGACAGTCAGGGTTCTCTCTGCACATCAGATCATCAGGTACAGCCAATGGTTATCCCAAGTATATGGCCATCTTAAGCTGCTGCCAGACCCTGCAGGCCGTGACTTATCTCCTGTGTGAACAAAGGATTGCGCATGTTGAAGTCTAAGGGCCCTTTTACACCAATCAATCATTCAGTTTCTGATCACAGGATTTTTTTTTAATGCTGGCAGTGTAAACGGCCTGTTTAATGTGAAAGGAGGTGAGGTAGCGGAGCGATCTCCAACTTGCTGTCTTTGTCCACAGAGCAATGCTTTTGGGAACGCACAGGAGCAATTATGGCTGGGACGGCTATTGGGCGCTGAAGCGTCCGACAATTGTCCTGTGTACAAGGACCCTAATGCCTGTTCCCGCTTTGCCACAGCTGAAAAAGTTGGGAGGCCCTTAGGGCCCATTAATACGGAAAGATGATCGCTCAAAAATTGCTCAAACGGCAGTTTGAGTGCCAATATTGAGCGATCACTTTGCATAAGCTCTTAAGTAGCATATTAGCTACTTAAGAGTTTATTAGCATGCACATGAAGGCGGCAGCTGTATGCAGAAGACAGCGGGAGCGCTGCAATCTGCATACAGCTGCATTGTTCTCTGAGCCATCAGCTGGTATCCCACTGAGCTGATAGCGCTTCTGCTGTTCTCGGCACTGACAGCTGCTTTGTTCTCGGCGCTATCGCCGATAGCTCCGAGCGGGATATTAGCTGAAAAAATAGTATCAGCGGTATCCCGCTGAGAACTCCGTGAGAGGCACTGATAACAGTCATCGGTGATTTCTAGCTTGCTAAAAGTTAGCGATGAGCAAATAGCGCACGAAAAGTGCACAATAGCCGCACTGTTAAACACAGCGATGATCGCTCAAAAGATGGCTTTTGAGTGATAATCAGGTCTAAATGGGCCTTTACTCACCAAAGACGGTTGACTGATTCCATCAAAGTAAAGTCCTGGTAACTTATCATATGATTAGCAGTAGCAGATATTTATCACCTAACCCCAGAAGAGCTGATGAATGTGTAATTGCTCGTGGTCCCAACAATCACTAGAACAGGGGGCCGGAGATCTTACCTTACCTTAAAAATCTATGGGACGAACGGAAATGTTTGAGTACTAAGCTATAAGATAACTGAAATATTAAGCAGTCTACTTTATCAACAGGCCAAGGAAACATTCACATGTATAACATTTTAGACGTATTAAGAACCCTAAAGCAAATCGGTTGCAGGCCATCCCAATTGTGATCACTTACACAATCTGCAATCAGTCTAGGCATTTAGCTACAGCCTTCCATATACGGACTTCTGTGTATCAATATTAAAAAACAGAAAAAATTACAGAGAAAAAATTAAACGTAGATAATAGTTTATTTCTACTGTTTTTAAAACTAGGTCAACTCATTACCTAACATATTGCTGAATGCACTTTTATCATCCTGTGATTCTAGGGCTATTTGCACAAAATTTACAAAGTGGATTATTAAAAATTTGAATACTGGGTATTATCTTTACTCTTTGGTGCCACCCTAATCTAGACATACAATCTGTGCGGAATAATAAAGTTGTACACAACAGATTTGGAATGAGTGACATGGGCCCCTGGAGTTTGGGACTGAATGAGAAAAGGATGATCCAAGCAACATATCTACAGCACACGCATGAACTTGCAGCTGCAAACGCTAGGACATCTCAAAGAAGCACTTTTGATGCAAGCTTCTTTTTAGGGCCTGTGACGCACCTCTGCGAGTTTCCCTGAGCCCATCTGTGAACCACAGAGATCTGGCTGCAATGAACGTAAATAAAGAAAGAAAAAGAAAAGTTAAAATAGGATGGGGAGAACTTAGAGAGTGGAAAAGGAAATGACCCAAATGATGGTGAGGGGGTTAGATTTCATGGCATATGGTTAAAGATCCCATGTGAAAAGGAAGGGGTACACTATGACGTATCCAGGGGCAGGGTGTGGTGCAGGTTACAGGAGGACAGATTTTGGAAAATAGGTTTAGTTATCTCCTGCTCTAGGATAATCAATCTTGATTATGGTTCTAGATCAGGCTTAGGGAAATCTAGATCCTTAAGTGTCAATGACCTAACAATTTCAGCCAGGTTCTGTCGTCGCAACATTGTATTTTAACATAGTTGTTCCTGGTCTTTTTTTATTCTCCATAGTAAATTTAAATAGCTTAGAGAATGAAAGATTTTCTAGTCCATGAAAAAGTTTCTGGTATTTCATTGGTTGTTGGATACCAATCTCAAGTTATAAATGATACATATGGAAATAATGGTCTTTATAAAGTAAGGAAAGCCTTAAAAGGGAACCAGTCTGGAGAATTATACTGCCAGAAGTACAGGCAGCCACATCACCGACAACTAGGTTGTTTAATAGAATGAGTACTGAGAAGACTCAGATTCCCGCTGCCCATTTCCCACCTAGCTCGGCTAGTTTGACATACATGTCCCTATACTCATATAGAGAAAGTCCTGTTAATTGAGCCGAGCTGGGTGAGGAGAAGTCGGGGCAAGCCATCATGATTATGCTTCACCTCTTCTTGGCTCCTTTATTAACTGTGGAAGCATTTCTCATCGGGAGAATCATTGATGCCACTTTTCTGGCATGCTTTTTTTCCCTTCAGCCTAAAATGCAACATATGTATCAAATGTTGCACTATTTTGCAGGAGAGAGTCACTTTGTACGCCAAGTAGCTGCAGGGAGATTGTGAGAAATTCTGTAACTTTAAAAAGTCGCAAATCAATAGTAAATCTGTCCAAATCGATTTGTGCCAAGAAAACGAAGCAATTAATGTCGGAATTCTGACGCAACGCCAGTAATTTGGCCCTATATTGTCTCTGAAACAGCACAGCATTTCAGAGTAAAACCCCCGCTGTCTGATGCGGGTGCCTGTTGGGACCCAACGTTCGGGCGGCATAAATCTCCTGGTTCCCTTTAACCAACAAGATCTAGACGGCTGCGTTTCTCTGACAACATAGACATCTACAGTATATTTTATGCTCTTGGGCTCTGTTCACACTTCTGCTCTTTTCTGCTACATTTCTGCCTCTTTATAAGCTATACTATTCTCTTGCATAGAAAAAACAAGGGGGGCAAAAGAAAACAAATAAGAGATAGTCAGTACCCCAAAATAATGCTCTATTCACCACACAGTGTATGCATTGTGAAAACTTCTATGCTGTATGTATAGACGCGATATAGTAAACTGTATGCTACACATTTGCATATGTAGTCTATAGGCTAAAAAACGGTGACCGCTATACATTTCTATTGTGGTGCCCCTTTATGTTGGAAAGCATCACTGACTAGGATTTTTAATACTCTGAAAAAAAGGCATATCAATGTGCATGACGAAAGGGCACAGTTTTGGCATATGTCAGACCCATTATACATTGGGAACATAGCTGCCTAATAGGATCCGCCCAGATGGATCATAACAGATCCATTAGATTCTACATGGTCCCCATAAAAACAGAAGCCATGACAGCCGTGTGACCCTGTGCAAACCAGACCTATAACAACTCTTCCCTTTGCAATTCATTCGGAGATCTTGGAAGACTGCTAAAATAATCCCGTCATTTTTTGGACAGTAGGCTTGTATGGGGGCCGGTTGGACAACCCATGCTACAGGTGGCATTAGGATTGCATAGTAAGGAAAATAAAATCTTAAAAGCTATGTTGAAAAAGTTACTACATTTTGTCATTCAGTATATTTTGATATTCACAATGTGCGTGTGTTCCGATATGCACGGATATATTTGCCCCTGTATTGCCGTTTCATGTACAACATTGGGTGAGCGTTGTATAATCTTATAGTCCGGACACGTTGGCTGATCCAAAGTAGTCAGAATTGGTGTTTTTCTGTAGATGTGGTGTTGTCATCGAACAATTAGAATATTCTAAAGCTCAATTTTCCAAAAACTAAAACTCCGAGGACATGCGTGTTAACATTGTCAGCAAAATGTGGAACAGTTCCTCTGCTCCAAATCAAACTGAAGAGTAGTTAGTACAAGCAGAGAGGTGTGCTGGCATGCAATGGTCAGTTGTGTCATGTGAAGCTTAAAAAAAGTCCATCTCAGGAGCCCATGCAGTTTTTCCAGTTGTGGCTCTATAGTAATCTAGTAGCAAACACAGAGAGCAGCCAAGGTGAGGTGATAACAAAGGGATTACAGGGGGCGTATATGAAGTACATGTCACCAAAAGGAGCAGACAGCTGTTATGGGAATTGGTGTAATTATTATCATAGAAAAGTAATCATACAGTGTTAGAAATCCCAAAGGCACTTCCAAACTTTCCAGAAAGATAAAAAAAAAATGAAAGAGAAGGACAAAGTGGTCAATGAAGTCAAACTGTACAAGAATCCTGCCCCAGGGCCTCTCACATTAGAAGTCATATAACATACACCTGTCATCTCCCATAAGGAATGCACTGACACATCAACAAGGAACCCAGAGAGTTACAGATGGACGTGATTCCGAGTGGGTTGTCTTCAATAGTAGCTTGGCACACAGGTGCCAAGATGGCAGAAACTGTTGACCAATGACAATGAGTCATGTACCTAGATGATTGGTATCTATTACTATAAAATATCCAAATCATGTATAAAATGGTCTAATCAGATTTCTTTAAAGTGGGTTAAAAATTGCTTTACAACTACTCTGCACTTCCTGGTCGTCGCTGACCAGGATCGGTGAGTGCTGAAACCAATCACTGGCTACAGCAGTGACCTTCTATAGTCTGATTGGCTGCAGCAGCAACCAGAAAGGACAGAGTGGTTGTGTAGCAATTTTAAAGTCATGTGGAAACCCTCTTTAAAGGCTATATAAACCTTCGTAACCAATTTTTCTTAATTGCCCCAATGCAAAAAAAAAAAAAAATAGCAACTTGTAAAACAGTCTGCAATTAAAAAATCTCCTTTCATTTTCTCTCTCCTGCACCTAAGCAGATACCTTGTAGTCTGATCACAGTCATACTCTTTTTCATTAGTTGCCTACTTTATTCTAACATACCCATGGCAAGTAAAGAAGATGTAGGCGACACATTGAGAGTGTATGACTGCATGATCGGTTGACTCAAAAAAATTAAAATAAATAAAACTAGCTTGAGAAGGTGATTATAGCCTTTAAAGGAAGTCTGTCTCATTAGTTTTTCCCTATTAATGCCAAATATCTACAAATAAAAGGTACCCCTGCATTCCTCCTTCAGAGACACATCTAGATATATTGAGTTAATAGGGCAAAAATATTGTGACAGACTTTAACTAACACGAATACTATTATTTGCAATGTCATGGATCAAGTACAGATCAGAAACAGAAATTAGTTTTCACATATGTAAAGAGCAAAGAAAAAGGAAATCTGGTCTGCACAGATTCATAAAGATGTCTAAATTTGAGAATATTGAGTACATAAAGGGCAGACATGATAACGACAAATTAAAGCTTACGGGTGCATTCAGATGTAGCCGATTGGCTGCAAATTTTGGCAAACATTTTGGTGCAGATCTGCAGCAGATTTCACCCCTTTTGAAATCAAGTGAAAAGGGTGAAACCTGCTGAGGATCTGCACCAAAATTCCCACCAAATCCGCTGATGGACCCTAAGAATATGTTCAGACGTGGCGGACTTGCTGCTGCAGAAAAATGTGCAGTGAATCCACACCAAAATCAATTGAAGGGCTGAAATCTGGGACAGATCAGTACCAAAATCTACATCATCTGGTGCAAATATATTGTGGATTGTTACCTGTGGAAAATCTGCAAACATGCCACGTGTGAACGCACATCAAAACAGCATTTATACAGAAATAATGGAAAGTCGCAAAAATATATAAGCAAGTGCTGAATGTATTAGGTCCCCTTCATAAAAAGTTCATCACTTCTACAGCAGGTTACAGAAGCATTAAACCAATAAAATAAGAGTCAACCATATCCTTTGGACATTGATTGTCATACTAACTTCCCTTTACTTACCATCGCTTCTATACGCCGTCCTTCTGTGCCACTAACAGACTGCAGAGAATGCGAATCTAGGACTTTCTAGGTAATACACCGATGCGCCCGCAGCAAATAGTAGCTGCTGGCAAACACAGCGATTAGTCCCAGAGAATACCTGATTAACACTAAGAAGCCTTGTATTACCACATAGATTTAGCAGAGATTACGGCCTTATTTGAAGGGTATGTTCCCCTCTTGGCAAGTTTATTGCAGAAATTGCTGTGAATGACAAATCCATTCCATCCATCCGAATGGAGCAGTTTCTGCGGATTTCCACAAGACCCATTCAGCAGTATGGAACAGTTGCAGAAGTTTGTTATATGTAAAGAATTGGTTAGTTTCTAATCTAAGCTTCTCAGCTGTTCTAAAATGAAGATAAAACTAACTTATCAATGCAACAGGTCCTCCAATTCTTCTTTCTTTTGGGGCTTCAGCACGGGGGCACCTTTATATAGTTGTGGCAGCAACAGAGGCATAATATATCACAAGGACATGCATATAGAATTACTTCTTAGCACTGCTATGAGCTAGCAAGGCAAACTATGGATCAAAACCGATATGATGGATTCATTAAGATTTATTTTTCCTCCGACAAGCTGACTGACTCATTATAATCAAAAACAATGTAAACCAGACTGAAAAAATGGGACAATGGCCTTAACGAGGTTGTCTCAATACAACAAGCCCTTTTCATGCGCCCTATTAGCCACAACAGAGAGCTAATAAGTATCTGGGGGATCCTAGCCCAACATTCATTTGAATGACCGCTAGCTGATACTACATCCTCCCTGCAGAGGTCGCTGCACCGGAAACTAATGGCTGGCTGCAGATTCCTCCAGTGATAACAGCTGATTGCCAGGACTGTCAGAAGGAAGACCCTCAACAATCAGCTGGCGGCATGTCAACAAGGGGTGGTCTTCATGAGACAATCCCTTTTTTTGAACAGGGCTCACAGGGACTTTCATTTGCTTTCCTCCAGGTCAACACAAGCATTTGCATACTGACAGTTTGATATAGTTTTAATCTATGAAAAAAGGTGTGTGAATAACTAGTATTCGAACAATCAGTGTACATTCATTAGTGTACTAATTAGTGTACATTCATTTCCCAGGCTAGAAGTACAGAGCGTAGTAAGGTGTCTCCAAAAAATGTGTAACTGCAGGAAGCCAAGTGTAAAGATGCAGCTCCAGTAGAATATACCGCTATTTCAGATTTTGCTGATGTAGGTTCTGTATGTACATTCCCCCAGTACAGAGCACAACGACAGCCGTGTACGACTGATTGAGGAGCTCCAGACATTTATTTCCCTCTTTTCTCTTCTGTAAAAATTCATTTCTCAAGTCACGCAACTGAAGAGAAACTACACTCTGTACTTAACCATTGACCACAAATCTGGTGAAAGTTAGGAAGCACATTTTACAGTTATCAGACCTGCTGATTTAAGCACTTTCCACTGCTTAGCCCATCAAGTAATATCTTGTATAAAAAGATACATAAAGACTGGACTTAAAGGGATTTCTGGGACATTTGGAAATGTTCCTATCAATGACCTACATTGAATTCAATGGCAGCTGTGCCTGTAGTACCAAACTGGGCCAGTGCAATATGGATAGCGCTATCTGCTTCCAGTACTGTTCGCACTGACAGTGATGCCAGCTGAATGGCGAGGATCCCGAGTGGCAAGGTCCTGATAATCACCTACTCATGATCTCCTATCCTGTCCTCAGGATAGGTCAATAGGAAAATTCCCAAAAATCCCAGACAACCCCTTTAAAGCCTTCTATATTCTAGCTGCTTCTATTATTATTAAAGCTACAATTTGTTGACTTTTTCTTCTTTATTTACTTTTTATCTATGTCGGACTCGTTTGCATATTACTTGTCCCTGATTTTCTGCTGCTGTATTACAGAAAAGGGGATGAAGCAAAATCTGATTTGCATCCTACAAATGTAGCAAAGCTTAACCCTTTCACGAACAAGAGAGTCACTGATGCCCCTGCATCCGGGTCACTTTCTGCAGTTCCAGGAACTCAATTTTCAAGGATCTTTAATTTTAGCAGTGACACATCTACGTGAGGGGTTGTGTTTTTGTGAGAGGAGTTGCATTTTACTTTCAAACATTTTATTGGAAAGTTTATGCAAGAAAGAAATAGACTAAGAAGTCAAAAGAATCCCCACCCAGGGGTTACCAATAATACATAAGTCAACTAATAACAGAGGATGACCGCAAACCATATTGTTACGGAGAAGTAAAGAGAAAGTGTTGGGAGTCCGAGGCAAAAAAAAAACAACAAAGTTTCATTAAGGAAGAAGTAATCTCGAAGGCCTAAAATTTGTAGAACAGTAGACCATGCTTTCCACGTATTCATAAACAGATCCATCTCATCTCTAATGGATGACACAAGCTTTCACAGCATTAAAAAGGAGAGACTGGTGGACAGCCACTAGGAGGCAGCATAGATTCTGGTGGCCATGTAGATAATTTGCGCTAACATATTGTTGATTGTTAAGTCCAGGCGGTTTATCAGCTACTAGAATAACTGAAGATCAAAGTGGGAATGGCTTAGAAAGGACTCTTGAACTTAGCTTTGCTAACGGTCTCCAGAATGAGCTCACCCTAGGAAATGTCCACCAAATATGCAACACAGAACCCCAATCAGAACCACTACTGAAACAGTTAGGAGAAAAAGCCAGTGTAAGTATGAATTGGCATGGGGGCTAGGTATACTCCATGTAGAATTTTTATAGGACTATTCTGGTGACTACTTTTGGAAATGAAGGTGCAGCAATGATGCCTTCTGGGACGTGGGAGAGACATTGAGATCTTGTTCCCAGTTCTGCATACAAGGTAGCTTCGCGTGCGAAGGGGGCTGATTCATACAGGCATAGAACAGGGAAATGACCCCAGGTTGTAGGGGTGACCGCAAGCCAACTCTCTAAGAGGGAGTAGGGTTACCTGGAAGGAATTATCTAATTAAAGATCAGATAAAGCTATACACATGAGTGAGCTCAGACCAATATTGTGTCGGCATGTCATAGGTTTCTATACATTTTTGAAAGGTGAGAAGTTTGAGTAAGAGCATTTAATGAAAGAGTAAAGTTAGCCCTCTGTTCCACCACCAACTGAACCAGGCTGTAGAGGAGCTCAAAGGAAAAGCTTGGTTGGGAATAATAGGCAATAGAGGGAAAAGAAAGACATGAATAAATATTTAAATCTGGACCATCTCCAGCTTAAAAAGAGGAGGTGGTAGGTCAACGAAGAAAATAAGTTAATCGAGGAGGGACAAAAGGCTTTCGTTCCAGAAGACAGACTTCAAGTCCGTGTGGACTTAAATAGAAGTTTCAATTTTTACATACAATGGCGCATGCAAGTGGCAACATGGCAGCCTATGGGAGATAACTACAGCATATTATGCATATAAAACCCATGCGGGTAATACACTGTGACCAGTCGCTCAATGTGAGCCCTGCCTAAATGTGAGGGGGATATCCTCAGCAAATAGACTTAATTAATATTCTGTCTTTCCTCCAATTATAACAGCGATTTTTATTTGGGTTATTTCGAATAGGTGAGCTAAAGGTTCTACTGCGTGAACGAAAAGGGCCGGGAGGATGGGGAAGCCTTGCCTGAGGACATTTCGAAATTCAACGGGTCAACAATCAGAGGAAGAGAGGTTTAAGTGGGCTAAAAAGGGTGGAGTATAGAGAGTGGAGGGCCACTACAAAATCTCTTTGGTTGCATGCCTTCCTTAGGATCGCAAAGAGAAAGTCCCAAGAAGGATGTCAAATGTGTTTTCAATATCAAGAGCCAGTGCCGAAATTGGGGTCTTATGAAAATTAGAGATATGAATCAAATCAAGGTTTTTTTTAGCGTTCTCTGTGGCTTGTCTGAATGGAATAAGACCTACTTGATCTTTATGACCAAGAAAAGGAAGGTAGCCATTAGGACGGGTGGCTAAGATACTCATGAGAATCTTATAACCCAATTTTAATAGTGAGATCAGACAATAACTTTTAGAGGAGAATATCATCCTTATTGGGTTTTAGGATGACCAGCATATGGGCTTGTAGAAACTTATCTACAAGCCCAAGATCTTATTTTAGTTCACTAAAAGCAAAGCATCAAGATTTTTGACCGTTTCCTCACAATATTAAATTTTCAAAAGGGGCGTTTCCAAACTTCTGGAGGGTACTACATTTTATAAATACACACACACCGTATATATAGCTTGTATTAACATGCTGAGGTGTCTGTGTGGGCTCCGTTAATGACCGCAGTCATGAGATAGCTGCTTTGAAGCCTCTGTCCCAACGTCCAGAGAGAAGTCCTCAATCACCCAGACTTCTTCCAGAATATTTGTGATAGTATTGTATGCAACCTGAACCCCAATTTAGAAGTATTTTTGGGAATCTGATTAAAGCACTTACTTAAAAGAGCCATTTTCTGATGAAAGCGGTGATTTAATATTACATACGACTATCAAATGAGATATGTCCACGTTCAATCGGGTATAATGTCTGTGTTAATCCAGAGGAAGGCCAGATAAATCTTGGAGGAGATAAAAACATATTTTGGATTTCCTCGCTTACAATTTCAATGAAACCTTGGATTTTCCATGAGATAATTAATTCCTACACCTAACGACATTACTTACGCTCTTTGGTGCTCATGCATTTTCCTATATAGTAAACATGAAAAAAAAATCAAGTACGTGCTATATCTATGGCAACCAACATAGCAAATCTCCACAACTGGAAACTAATGATTTTTATTCCTATGTTGCTAAAAACGATGAAACAGTTTATGATTACACATATGGATGCCTTAAGAGCAGCCGTCACCGAAGGACAAGCGATAATAAAAGGTTTCCTAATTGATAGATTAGACATTTGCCTCTGCTACATCTGTGTGTATAGATCTCCTCTAGTCCCATTTAGTGCATCACAAGAACTCTGCGGGTTTACTTGAAGTCCTATGGAGTAGTACATAGCAGTCTGTATCCAGTTAGGCCTCCTTCACACGGCCGACAAAGTCGCGCGATTTTGTAGTGTTGCTACAATGCTACAAATCGCATATATGAGAATCCCATGTTTTCCTATGGGTTCCTTCACACATGAGATGTTTTGTAGCATGCTACAAAACGATACACAAACCTCGCAGGTCCGGCGATATGCCCGCGACATGCTAGGTTTTGTAGCCCATGTTTCCCTATGGAGCCTTGCTCTTTGTTGCATCGCATGAAAACGCGGTTTGCATGCGATGCGATGCAACTTTGACAGTAGGAAATGCTACTGTCAAAGCTATAATCTAAGCCCTAACTGCCGGAAAAAAAAAAAAAAAAAAACACATACCATCGCCTCTCCCGCGCTGTCAGCCTGGCTGCATCTTCTCCCCGGGGTCCCAGCACTGATCTTCTTCTTCTCTTTTGGCCAGGGATTCAAAAATCCCCGCCTCCTGGAAGCGCTGGCTGTGATTGACTGACACTTAGCCAATCACAGCAAGTGCTCGATGAATGGCAGTGATTGAACCAATCACAGCCCTTCTTCGAGCACTGGCTGTGATTGGCTAAGTGTCAGCCAATCACAGCCAGTGCTTCCAGCAGCCGGGGATTTTTCAATCCCCGGCCAGAAGATGAATAAGAAGATCAGTGCCGGACCTGGGGAGAAGATGCACCGGCGCCCCCAAGACAGCGCGGAAGAGGTGATGTATACTTTTTTTTTTCTTCTCCTTTAGTTACAGATTTTCTCGCAGCGATGCGGTGTCGCCCGTGTGAAAGAGGCCTTATGTTGCATGTATATAAACTACCCATGTACCTGTGCACTCTACATGCCAACTACAGGGAAGAGAACACCATTACAATTAGCTAATTTTTAGACTTTGCTACTATCTTGCTTTAATCAAGCCAATACCTTCTACAAGGCAAGCATTCAAAAGGCAAGATAGTTGCAAGATGGTACAAAAAAAAAAATCGTATTTAATGTAGTTCTATGGTTTCAGAACACTACATAAAACCAACCCAATGATCAATGAATCAGTCTGAAATCATTTTTCATATCTTGTTAACTTACATTTTCTTTAGCAGTAAAAAAAATGCAGTCCTGAAGACGTTTTTGGCCGTTCTACTCCAAGCTGAACACGATACATAAGACTGCTCATAAAATGGGAGGACAACATTTTCATATGGGAGCTATAATCCGTGAGAAGCGCAAAAGCAGCTAAATCCACATGATAAATCCTTACCAAGTCTACTGCTTGCAATAAACCTGTCACCTCAGTCAACAGCTACATTATTTAGGCAGTTTATGGAAAATACTACAATGCATTGTAGATTTCCCCCGAACTCTAGCTGAAGATAGCGCATCAAGTGCGAGTCTCTACGGGTCTCTCCGACTGACAGAGTGTATATCAACGGTACTTACAGTGAATTCTCCCGTCACAGCGTCAAAGCCAACATGGATGGTGTGCTCAAAGTCTGAGGGGAGGGAGATCTCCGGGCGCTCCTTCTCTTTCTTTTTGCTGGCTGGGGACAAAATTAATAAAAAAATACATATTAATATAAAGAACAATTGTAATACAAACCCGATTTCTTCACCAAAGTTTATGAAAGACAATAACCAACCTATCAGCAACTTATTCTAATGAAAATGTACGCTGTGCAGTAATGGTTATCAGAGCTTCCCGTACTGCTTGTTCACAAGTCTTCATAGGAAGTCATAAGGGACTCTGCGTGATACCTGTTTAAAGGGAACCAGTCACCATTTTTAGACCTATTAATCCCTTCTTAAGAACCAAGCACTGTAAATTTACGGCGCTTGGTCCTGGGTGTTAATCATGCTTGATAGCAGAAATATGGCGCTCGATTAAACCCCCTGCTTTTGAAATCAAGCAGGAGCAGGTTGGATTGTCCGCTGTTAGTCACAGCTGAAAACCCAGAGGAGAAGGGAGAAGCAGTTTTTAACCATTTCTATCGTCTCCTTTTTGGGGTACATAGCGCTCAATGAGCACAATGTACTAAAGAAAGTGAAACTTCCACTATGCGTCCCAGCGATCATGTGACCGCCTAGTGTCTCCTGTTACAGCAGAGTTGCAGGGTCCTAGAACACCCTGATCAGCTCTGCCAATGACTATTGTCACTATAGGGGGATGTTTTCTTCTGTAACTGATGCTCCTATGGATGTCCTAGCTACAGTGCAAAAGTGTGCAATAAAAAAAAAAAGACCATGTGAATGTCGCACAGGGGTCATATATGACGTCATGGGGGAAAATAGATAGTAAAAAAAAATTGTTACAGGAATAAGTAAAAAAAAAATACAGAATAAAATAAAAATATATACACAAAGGAAATTACCCAAAGCCCTGTAATCCGAAACCATACAGATTATATATCAAAACATTCGAGACAAAAATGAGGAACCCATTCCCCTATTTTATTTTAGCGTAAATATACTAATTTTTTTTAAAAATAAATTATAAATGCTAAGAAAATCATTTTTTTTAGCTCTTTACCCCCAATAAAACAAAAAAAAAAAAACAGGAAAAAAAGTCAGTGAAAAACATATATAAAAGATAGCCCTATAAGTCATGGGAAAAAATGCAGCAAGAATAATTTTGGTAGCTAAAAGAAAAAAAAATATAGGGCAGTAAAACCACCACATGGGTAAAACCCCTAAAAAGTGTATGGTCTTTAAGGTGTAAAGCAGCCTGGTCCTTAAGGGGTTAAATCCTCAATACCGTTCACTAGGTGATAGAATGGGCATTTACACAGCTAATTTGCTAACCATGCAGGTCTGAGCATACCTGTAAAATAAGAGGCTTAATAAATGGTTCCCATGCCACATGCAAATGATGGGTGATCGTTCCTGAGGGTGTGGCAGTCAGTGGTGTTCTGTCCTGGCTATCTAGGGAGGCCTACACACCTCCCCAAACACCTCCCCACTCTACTAGTGATGCTCGTGATTCTCGCCGCTGTGGTCTACATTTTGCATATGTGTCGTGAGCAATGTAATTGGTACATGCTCAGTTCATCTGTCTACAGTCATTAAATCCGCTGCGCATGCGCGGATCACGTTGCTTGCGGCACTTGCACAGGATTTAAACTGCAGCGCTGATGGCGTGCACAGAGTGGTGCGGTGCTTAGGGAGGCATGCAGGCATCCTAAGATGGTCAGGATTGCCCACTGCTGATAGTCTAGTCTAGCATGCCCACCAAACCGATCACCCATCATTTGCATGCAGTGCAAGAACACTTAACCTCTTATTTTACAGATATGATCAGACCTTCATGGTTAGCAAACCAACTATGTAAATGCCCATTAGATCACCCATTATACAGTATAGAGTGTTTAATAGGTGTAAATAGGGTAACAAGTTCCCTTCAACCCTTTCCAATCCAATTTGTATCCTGGTTTTCCTAGGGGGCTTATTTTTTTTCCTGCTGTTATACAACGGCGCTATATGCTGGCTAAAGCCAGTACTGCATGAGGTGACACGTTGGATAGGCTGGCAATATACACAGCAGAGAAGTTGGCAATATACAGTAAGAGAACCCCGACGGACGTCTTCCAACATCAGAGCTGTACAGCCTTAAATCATAATGTCTTCAGAGGTCAGACGGTGGATTGGAAAGGGTTAAAAATCCAAGTAAAGGATAAAATCTATGTTACACCTGAATAATGAACCAAATACAGGAAAGGTCCACAACCTTTATAAGCCATTAAAAAGGTTCAAATAGGGCAGATTGTGATGATCACTGAATATTAAAGAAGCACTCCATCCCAGTATCACCGACGTCTGCTGTGAAGAATCCGCTTCTGTAGCTCATCCCCCACCAGGCCATGTATTCCGCACCTTTCTTCCAACCTCCGGGTCACATAACCAGCACTCTGACAACTCGAAGTCCTGCGCCCGCTCACATCTGACATGTCATGGCTGAAGCAGGAAGACCGAAGGCTAGCAGGGGTGGCAAGGGACTGGCAAAAGTAAGCAATACTCCTTTTTTTAATTTATACCATTGTAAGCAGTCTTCTTTAATTCATTGGATTAGACAATCCCTTTAAACCAGATCCCATTTTGGTTCATGGGTTTGGTACACCTCTCCAGTTTCGGCATGAGTGCTACTATAGCATGTGCAAGTCACAGTTTTCCTTTATAGGATATTTTAGGATCTCACTAGAAGTTAGATGGCACGTTACAGATAGTTTTACTGAAAAGGGTTGTTTATTTTCCATTTTTTCTATTCTCAGTTTCCAGAAACAGTCACTTTCACCCACAGGATATGACTGGTATTGCGGCAGAGCTTCGCTCTTTGGCACAAGGACTACAGTGGTGGGTCACTGACAAAATCAGACTTTTTTTTTCTACTTCTAACATCCCCATAAAGTATTGTGTGTTTTTGCAGTGAGCTCAACTTGCAGGCAGTATCCTAAATCCTGGGAATATAAACTTCACCAGGCTATCCCCCAGTGATCCGTAAACAGCCCCCAGTGTGGTTGGAAAGACAATTCCAAGTATATTTCCGTTGGGTATGGCGAATTCCCTTGGCACGTGCAAGAAGCCTGAAATATAAGCTTTTCTAATGAAAAGCAGCCTAGTAACGTTACACTTAATGGCAGATACCCCAAATTGTTAAAACATGTGGGTATGATTTACAAGATAGCGAGAATTACTCAGAAGGCCGTGTTTCATTGCTTAGTCTGGAGCGATCAATGTTGAAGGCATTTCCTTTCGGAGAGTCTGTTCCACATCATGGTAATTAAAGGTGCCGTCCCGGCCTCTCAATTCAAACAGATTGGGGTTTTTTCCTTGCTGGTTAATTTATACAGTTTTCACAGATCTTCCCTCAGACACATCATAGGTCGGATACAGATATGCCGTACAGGCGGAGAAGGGCTTGTATTATTACACCTTCATAGCTGATCTCTGGTAGATTAACTTCACAACAGCCCCAGCGCTCCAATAAAACTACTGCAAGAACATGACGTAGATGTGTATAGTATACAATACACAACATTACAGCAGGACACCATATTTAACCCTTTCCAATCCACTGTCTGACGCCTAAAGACATTCTGATAGAAGGCTGTGCAGCTTTGATGTCGGAAGACGTCCGGCAGGGTATTCTCACTATAGATTACTGGCCGCTGTGTTGTCGGGGGGCCTCTCCAGCATGTCCCATATTGCAGCACTGGCTCTAGCCAACCGATGGCGCCATTGTATAATGGCAGAAAGAGCGAGCCCCCCTAGGAAACTGAATCAAAAATTGGATTCGAAACGTTGAAGTGGATGTCCTATTAAAACAAGTGATGCTATTTAACCCCTTAGCATCCACCAGTGCGCCTTTTTATGGCTGACACTAATGGGCTTTAAAGCTGCACATCCATCATTTCAAGGCAGTGGCTTCTCTAGCTACTGACAGCCAGGAACAGAAAAACCTTAGATCCTGTCAGTTTAACCCCAATCAATAGCAACTGCAGCATACAAGCAGACGACAGGGGGAGAGGAGTCCGTCCTCTATTAGCACACCGCAGGGCGATCGCAAAGGGCCAATGGGTTCCCATGACAGCTAAAGGCCTTTATAGCTGCCATGTAACTCCGCCTATTAGGCCCCACCTCCTACAGGGTTTACCGGCTGAGGTGACAGACTTAGTAGACTGTACTACATAACGTATACAGTAGCCTGTAGTGTCGGAGACCTGTTTGTCTAAATGGAAGGTATATTTTTTGGTTTTATGTAAATCGAGTATGCGGATTTCAAAAATCAAGACGAAAAAAAATTCTCTAAAAACTGGAAAACCTCCCTATTTACACTTGAAAAACCGAAAAATCATATTTCTATCAATAATTTTCATATTTTATATATTTATTTTGTTTATTTATTTTATGCCCAAAATAAAATGTTTGTTATTTATTAATAATTAAAACCAAAATACATGAAACATCATAACCAGATCAGTTATTTATATATTTCTGTACGTACAGTACAAAAACAACATTACAATCTTTACAGCAGTCATCTACTCATTAGCCGACTCAATTTACTCATATACTGTTTAGGAGAAGGATAGTTAAAGTTTTTTTTGGTATCGAAACATGGCAGTGAATTTTTCAGTTTTTTCCGGTCATTTAGGGAGGTGTTCCGGTTTTCGGAGAATTTTTTTCGTCTTGATTTTTGAAATCAGCATACCCGATTACATAAGACCTGAGATGTGCTTTCCATTCAGACAAAAAAGGTCTCCGACACTACAGGCTGTTATACAGTGTACTATCCTAGGGATCAAACGATCACACCTTCAAGTCCCATTCAGGGACTGAAAAAAAAAATAATGTCAAAAAGGTCAATAAAGTTTAATTTAAAGAGAAAAATCCAGTAAAAAGCAAAAAAAATTTCTCCACAGAAAAGAGTTTTAAACAGAATATTCTTTTTTCGAAAAAGTTAAAAAAAACCCACATAAGTATAACTGCATTCGTAACGACTCAAACGGTGAAAATATTTTGTTAATTATTTTATATGGTGAACCCCTATAAAAATACTTTAAAAAATTAATGCCAGAATTGCTATTTTTCCTCTTAGATTAACATATGCCAAGACGACTGTAGTAAAATGACCAGCTTAAAAAAAATAGAAAAAAAGAAAAATAAACAAACCACCAGATTTTGTGATATTCTGTCCTGAGATGTCTATTCTAGAAAAGTCTGTGTGGCAATCCAGTGGTTGTGATGTGAACTGCAGCCTGTCAAGGGCTTTGCTAGCCCCCGTGATACTGTATTGAATTGTTTTGTGAGAAATTGGGAGTCCTTAACTACGTTTAATGGAAGGGAAGGCCGCTATCACACAGCCCGCTTTATGCTGCAGCAAGTGCGGTACAACGCCTCCATTGATTTCAATGCGGCATTACAGACTAGCGCTTGAAGGCTCTTTTTTCGTGCTTTTTAACGCACCTGATTACCCATTACAATGGGGTCCGTAAAAAAAAATGCTGTGAAATGCAGAGAGTGGTCAAAAACGCTATGTGAACTTGTGTTAAAAACGTTGCGGTTTAGGCAACGCATGTGTGAGAGCGGCCCAAGGGTAGACACGTCTGCAGGATATGCATGGCTCCCATTCTTGCTCTGTATTACATACAATACAAAGCTGTACAATTTAAAGGGGTTGTCCCGCGAAAGCAAGTGGGGTTCAGCACTTCTGTATGGCCATATTAATGCACTTTGTAATGTACATCGTGCATTAAATATGAGCCATACAGAAGTTATTCACTTACCTGTGCCGTTGCTAGCGTCCTCGTCTCCATGGAGCCGTCTAATTTCAGCGTCTAATCGCCCGATTAGACGCGCTTGCGCAGTCCGGTCTTCTCCCTTCTGAATGGGGCCGCTCGTGCCGGAGAGCTGCTCCTCGTAGCTCCGCCCCGTCACGTGTGCCGATTCCAGCCAATCAGGAGGCTGGAACCGGCAATGGAACGCACAGAGCCCACGGTGCACCATGGGAGAAGACCTGCGGTCCGCCGTGGGTGAAGATCCATCTTCGCAAGGTAAGTAAGAAGTCACCGGAGCGCGGGGATTCGGGTAAGTACTATCCGTTTTGTTTTTTTTTAAACCCCTGCATCGGGTTTGTCTCGCGCCGAACGGGGGGGGGGCTATTGAAAAAAAAAAAAAAACGTTTCGGCGCGGGACAACCCCTTTAATGACTCAAGCCTGCCCCAAAGAGAGATACAAGGAAAGGGAGTGTGAAGAAGTTGTTCTCATCACACTGTAGTCAGAATGAAGCCATCAAGGACGTTACGGGCAGAAGGATCACTACTGTTTTTGCCTCCAACAAACTCCTAATTGGATGGCAGCAAACAGGAAATACCGGCCCACAATGCGTATGGGTAGACCTCATGCCATAACTTTTCCCCTTAACCTTAAGTCTAGAGCAGAGGCGTTCTGACAGTAGGGATGCTATGAAACCTAATTTACTGCTTCACTTAGGTAACAGTTTAGCATTGCTCTTCTGTCCATTACATTTGACGAGGTAGTCATTCACAGAGTAGTCGGCCAATAACCTACGCCTCATGACCAATGAGTTTTTTGTTTTTTTTTCACTTCTGTTTCAATCATGTAAGATTGTTCTGCAACACTGATCCACTGTGAGTCACTTCATTTTGGAATTTCCCCAAGGATGTGTCTGTTGTAGTTGCTAACACAAACCACATGAGCCTCCCATCATACAAAACCGAAAGGCCACTTAATCCAATCAAGATCTGAAACGCATACTAGCAAAACCTGTCGCTGCAGACATGACGTGTATTCCAAGGTTATACACTGATACTTTACTTTTATCCCCTCCTCCAGGGAAAATAGAGCGCAGCCTGGCCTTCTTGTTCTTCTCTTCGGGTGCCATGGGTAGTGGTTTGGAGCAGTGATTTAACGCTGAAGAATCACGGTTATTACTGTTCATTCTAAGAGGGGGGGCTGGAGGTTTTTCTTCAATATCCACACTATCGGACATCTTTAGCAGTCCTCACAGCCTCCTGTAAAATAGAAAAAAAACACGAGTGAGTAGAGCGATATAGACAACATGTAGAAATGTCAAGGAGGACGTTTAAGCAAAGATCTGTAAGTCTGATCGGTGGGGATCTGGTCACTGATCTTGCGAAGGAGGGTCCCATGTAACAACCAATGGAGCAGGAGTGCATAAGATTGACTATCACTCCATTTATTCAGTGGCACAAGGGAACCCCGTTCTCATGATTGATGGGGTTCCCAACGGTTGGACCCCCACTTATCAGACACTTATTCCATGTACAGGTTTTAAACCCCATTTATACCTCCTTTAAAATGAAACGTTAGCCTTTTTAGACCCTAGATAAATCATATAACATGTGGCTCCGAAGGCCAAACGGCAATATCCATGACCAAGGTTAGGTGACCAATACACAATCCCACTACAGTCCGACATGCGAGGTGGGAACTAGTGGGAAATCACTGGACTTCATTATTGGATATTCATCAGGTCACATCTTATATAGAAAAAGCTAAATCTTTTGTTTGTATCATCTACAAATCCGCAGTTCTGTTTCGTTTGTAGTGAAATTTTGCATGAGCGTTCCTCAGCACCAGACGATGGATACTGGAATAATGAAAAAACTAAAACTCAATGACTTCACCTGTAATTCTTGTTGCCAAAAGCAGCCAATCACAGCTCAGCTTTATTTCTAATACTGCTGATGGTAAAATGAGAGCTGTGCTGTGATTGGCTGCTATGGGCAACACCGTCTTTTTTTTTCTTTTGGATAGCTTTCATAAGAGTGCGGTGCTGGGCTAATTTTTGTGGCTCACTATGTAAATTCCAAGACTGCTATTCATAAAATCGCCATGCAGCGTACCAGTATATCGCCTAGTATACCATATAACAACACACGGGTAGATCACCTAGTATATAATGAAGTCCGGTCCAATACACAGATGATCTGAGGATACACAACCTACAGAGACTGGACATACACAATGTTTGATGACTTTGCCATTTGCTTTCGAGAACTTTTAAACAAGTAATTAAATGTATTCTCTGTTTTGAAGGCGACTTGAGAAGAACGCGGTCTACAGGATATGCATTTAAAGCAGAGACACAGAGCCCTCTTGTATTACCAACGCCGCTTCCATTCATTAAGGTTACTCTATGTCGTTCCGGTTCGTCACAACTTCTCTATGGAGACTCAAGTCATGTTACTGTGACATTCAGAAGAAAGTCAGAGGTTTTCTAAGACCATACAAGAATACAAGCCTCACTTGGCTGCAACCACCAACATTACAGAGTACTGAATTGTTCCAATGGCTTCATTAGGAATAATGTTGATTTTGGAAACCCAGCTGCCAGGAAGATGCAGAATGCAACAATTCATCGGATCTTCGGCCGTTGCAAACTGCAGAGTAAAATTGTTATATCTATTCCTATGAGATGTCCAAGTTGACAGAAGTCGCTGCTGAGCAGTCGCTGCCCCCTCCTACGGAACACGTGTGACCCTCTGTAAGACACACAAGACGCTCTTATAGGAGAACTACCTGGAGGGAGTAATCTGAAGCCACCAAAAATCCCCCCCCCCCCCCCCCCCCACTAACCGTCATTAAAGTTGGGCAGCTTTAATACTACATTTTGCTGCATGCAATGGGAAATCTTTCCGTGCTTATGTCCAAATTAATAATAAGCCCCATTTCCCTGACACCTCCATAAGGCCAGTAGGCATCGGGGTAGCCATTTTTCAGATATATGGGATACCAAAGTAAAAAACTAAAGTATACCATGAAGAATACTAAAAATTTTCGTTTTTTATTACATGCCAGCCTATAGGCAACGGAGGGCACTGTGTGCCTGTACTGCGACATACCGGTATATAGGAGGCATATGCTGGCAGAAATCTTCCCACTATCTACCTTCAACGGATGCAGTGGAGTGTGAAAGTGCCCTAAAGTTGCTTTTAAATGGTTCAAGCCAGCGAAATGAACGATAAGCGATCGGTCTAAACGCGAGCCGACAGCAAGCGCAACTTGCTCGATACGCTCGTTCGCTTATCGTTCAGGCCCTCTTATTCGCTTCTACAGGGACTGAAGGATTTGCGTTTAGACAGGCAGATACATCGTTGGCGAGTTTTAACAGGCTACATGAGAATGAATGAGCTAGCGGGGACGTCACGCGATGATTGGCTCGTCTACAAGGAACCGAAGTGGTGAGATTTTGAGGATGTGATGGCATGTCACTTTGTAAATCCTGGAGGTCAGATTGCCAAGACCCCCATCTGATTCTGGGTACTGGTGTATCTTGACGCCGCCAGGAAGTACTGGTGGAGACAAGATTGACAGGGGGTTGAAGCTCCCCGTTGCTGATTGGCCAGCGGCAGTCTCCTTTTCCTCAGGCTCGCAGGTCCTGGCCGTCAGTGTGAAGAGAATTAGGGCCAGGAATCAGCGTCGGCGGTGACAGCTGCAGCAGATAGAGGAGACAGGGGAGCAATAGCAGACACCGGCTTCACTCCCGGCAGCTGTCCTCTGCCACCTCCACTCCCCGCTGTCACTCTCCCCTTTACTGGGCCGGCTCCTGGCGGCTGTCCTCTCCCACCTGCGCTTCCCGCTGTCACTGTGCCCGTCTCCCCTGTAGTGGGCCTGCTCGTGCCAGCTGTCTTCTCCCACTTCTGGTCCCCACTGGCACTCTCCCCTTTAGTGGGGCCACTCCTGCCGGCTGTCCTCTCCCACCAGCCATTCCCTTAGAAGCCCAGCTGTCAATCTCCCAGTGTGCTACCGCTGGCATACGCAGGTGGTGGCTGAGGAGGGAGCGCAACACAGGGAGGCTTCTGAGAAGGAGAGTAGCTGGGCTCCGCTGCATCAGCACTCCCCTGTCACACCAGCAGACTCTGTATTGATTTTGGGCTGCCCTCCAGGGTTAGGGTTTGGGTTACTTTTCCTGGCAGGCTTACATTATTAGCTGTACAAACTTCCCTGGAAGACTGTACAACTAATAATGTAAGCCTAACTGGAAAAATTACCCGAACCCCAACCCTGGAGGGCAGCCAAAACTCAATACAGACGCTGCTAGGACCTTTTGCTATACAGCCATGGGGAACTAGGGACGTGACAGGAGCATTCTTGCATCCAAACCCTGTGAAACCCCTAGCTTCCGGTGGTGACAAGATACACCAGTACCCTGATTCTCCCTGTATAGCGAGAAACCCGACACCCACTGCGCAGGAAACTACAACACAGCCCTGTTTACCTAAACAGCTGTACAGGACTGGTGCGAGCCCCAGAGAACCAGATCTCCTCAGTATTTGCCATAACATTCAAAAAATGGGCATAGTACATTACAAGTTAAAAAAGCTATATAATTTCTCTTCTCACAGACTCCTCCTTGAGCCAACACCAGCCATACTTTGAAAGTTTACTTTTAAATTCACATACAATTAGACTTGGGGCCAGATGTAGTTCTCTATCAAGAATAAATCCCCATGCTCCAGCTACTTTTGTACATGTACAAAAAATCTGTGACCAGGTTCATGTTGCCCGCACCGCAGGGGCAGACAGGTGTGCCTATTGCCCCTGTCTATCTGTTACTTTGAAACATTGCGAAATTTCAGAGGAAAAAAAAAACACTTTGAAGCTTGATAGAGGTCAGAGCTCCAAGTAACAGAGGAGGGCCATGTCGGCTTCTCCTTTCCCGGATCATGAAGACTGGACAGATCTCTCCTCTTTTGTATATAGGGGGAAAGCTGTCAGACTACATGCTGTGAGCAGGGAGAAGTCAGCATGGCCACTTTCGTGACTCACAGCACCATTCCGGGGTCAAACTGCAAAATATTTTTTTTTCCAACATTTCAGACCACCACATACACGGGGCAATAGGCACACCTGTTCCGAGTTCTTGCTGCCCATGGTTTAGCCAACATGAACCTAGTGGCATATTTTCCTTAGCGACATGAATTGATTTCCACAGGTAGTTTTCCATGAAAGACCAACTTCACATGGGGAGTATTTTGCATCGGTGTTTGCAAGCAAAAAAAAAAAACAGCAATAGTGGCGCCTACACAAAGGAGAGCAGAATTGGGGGGGGGGTAAAAAATTACATATTGCCCGTGTTTTGAATCCGCCCCTGGTTTTGGCTTGCAAAAATCGGAAGCGGCTCCTTATACAAGAAACTAGTCCACGATAAAAAAATCAGGCTGCTTGCCTCAAAAACATTTTTTATATGAAATCAAAGGTACGGCAAAGCATGGCAAATTTATGAAAACTATTAATTTTTTTTTAATCACATTTAAAAACTTGCAGAAAACCCCTCATCCAGTTAACTAGCGTTTGTTAAAATTGCTCAATAGTGAAGGTAACAAACGTGTTACAAAAATACATAAACCAGTCACCCATAATATTAAATTGTTACAATGCTATCATTTGGCCATGAAAGCAACCTACCATGTTTCCCTGAAAATAAGGCATCCCCTGAAAATAAGGCACCCCCCGATAGTAAGGCATAGTAAAGTGTGCAGGCAAGTCAAGAGGCCTGTCCCCTGCTGCCATCCTCGTTGTCTCCTACCTCCAGATGTGTAGGTAGATCTGCAGACAGTCTGCAGTTATCCTGTCCCTGCTGTGCTGTATGAGTGTGCTGTTGTGAGCTCCCCTTGCTGGCTGGAAAAGTCCATACTGTACATTCTGTTCCTGCTGTACATGTCTGCTGTGATGAGCTCCCCCTGGTGGCCGGAAGCTGCAATACCATCCCTGCTTACAAGTGGTACAGGACCTTCTGTCTGCAGACACGTTACTTTACAGCCCTTATTTTTTATGGCTCTGTGTGTGAGTCAGGCAACCTGTGTGTGATTCTTAAGGCTGGGTTCTCACAGGGCGTATTTCCAGCGGAAATCTTGCAGTTTGGCCACAGCGATAAACAGCGAGATTTCTGCCGGGAAAGCGCTGCTTCAAAACCCACGGCACTCAGCCGCTTGTTTTGAAGCGACCTGGCTGCACGCTTTTCCTTTTCTGTGGCCGGTGAATCCGCACCAC
Organism: Eleutherodactylus coqui; assembly: GCF_035609145.1. NCBI lineage: Eukaryota > Metazoa > Chordata > Amphibia > Anura > Eleutherodactylidae > Eleutherodactylus > Eleutherodactylus coqui. The sequence continues at coordinate 113,192,256 of NC_089846.1, read as the reverse complement.
AACACCGGATTCTCCCAGCTTTGCCGTGACAGATTCGTTGTCCCATGTGGACGAGATTCCTGAGAAATTTCGTCCACAAAGCTGGCCAATTGAGGGATTAGTGGCCACAGACGGATTTGCCGCAGCGAAATAAGACACCCCCTGAAAATAAGACGTAGCCCATATTTGGGAGCAAAAATGAATATAAGACGCGTCTTATTTTCGGGGAAACAGGGTAGTAACATGCAGGACTGAGGGGAACTGCAATCCCAAACACGAACCCATTGGCACAATGCAGGCTGCTGTCACTTATGGCCTTCTCTTACTCGGTCAATGATACCGTATAAGGGCTCGCTCACATCTGCATTGATTAGGGCTTTGAGAACAATCCCTAATGGGTGAACCCACACTCTATAGCAAAATCTCGTAGAAGAAATGATGTATTTTCATTTACACGACACGGAACATTTCATCTACATTACAGCGGCTACAAATATATTACATGCGCTGTTCTATTTACACACATTGAATATAAATACTTGTTAATTTTATTTAAAGACTGTATATTTATTAATTTTTAATCTGCTCCAACGACTGCAGACACCGCAGCCCGCGCCGCTCATCTGGCAGCGCACTCCGTGAAACAGCAATCCCATTCTGCAAGCAATAAAAGCGACATGTCCTCGTGTGAACTACAATCCTACCTAGAGGAGTGACGGAGATCTCGGAGGTGGAAGGAACGGGCTGAGGCGCAAGACCAAGAAGAGCGTTCTGCATCTCATTAGAATGGAAGTCATTTATAATACGAAGGCGGCGAGATATCGCCCGCAGCAACCATTCAGGTCACTGTGTCATTTTATTACCCATATTAGATAAAGGACAGCTGGAATGGGATTTAGGCTTCATACCCGCCACTACTTCGAGAAGAGAATCTCAGGCTGAGCATAGCAAATCACGGAGATTTTCAGTTTTCACGCATACATAGGGGCGCAGCTATAGGGGATGCAGGGGTAGCAGTTGCTACCGGGCCCAAAAGTCTTAGGGGGCCCAAAGGCCCCTCCATCACATAAGAAAATATCAGTATTATAAACTCCACATGGTAGGCAGGGGGCCCTGTTACAGATTTTGCATTGGGGCCCAAGAGCTTCTAGTTACGCCTCTGCGCACACACTATGATTCAACGCAACTAATAATTTCAGAAGGGTTGGCGATCCAGGGATTATGCCGATGGCCAGATTGGAGTCAGGAAGGAACTTTTTCTCTTAGGCCGCCTGTCCACGGGTGTTGCGTTTTAACGCAGCGGATTTCCACCGCGGTAGAACGCTACACTCACCGCGATTTTTATACGTGAGCAGAAAATCGCTGCGGATTTCCGCTCTTGTACATCGATGGACATATGTCTTTTTTTGGCCTTCTATACTACATTAACCCTTTCCAATCCACTGCCTGACGGCTAAAGACATTATGATTTAAGGTTGTACAGCTTTGATGTTGAAAGACGTCCGTCGGGGCTCTCTTACTGTATATTGCCGGCCTCTCTGCTGTCGGAGCCTATCCAACGTGTCACCTCATGCAGTACTTGCTTTAGCCAGCAGATAGCGCCGTTGTATAACAGCAAAAAAGAGTAAGCCCCCTAGGAAAACCAGGATACAAATTGGATTGGAAAGGGTTGAAGGCCCTGAGTGAACCCCCAAACTGGTTGGCTTGTTTTGCCCTTTTTTTCTCTTTATCTTACTAGCATAGACATGTACATGTGTCAAGGTTTTGTTATTGTGCTTTGTCTTCTTTTCTTCTTTAAAGTTACATACTTGAAATAAAGTGAACCTTCAAAGGAAACCTGCAGAGAATAGGAATGAATTGCTCCGAGTATACTTTATTGCAGTGATGCACCTTATAAAAGGGGTAATTACTAAGGATCAGACCTGGAGGTTCCCGGGACACTACCAAACTGTCATTTATAGGAAATGGTTTATACTATGATGTGGTCTGTAACGATGGGACCGCAGCTGCCCCATCCGGGGGCAATTAAAGTTTTGTACCCACACAATGTAAGTTGTGGAGGATCAAGACTTTTATCGAAGTCAATTTTTACTTTTTAAGCAAAATGAAAAATGGTCACCGAGGTGTACGTACCCCTTCACGTTTGTTCTGCTTGGCTCTTCAGGGGGCATCTGTCTCAGATGAAAAAGCAAGTGAGTTTAAAGGGGTTGAATGGGAGCGGCAATATAGTAAGAGAACTCTGATGGATGTCCTCCAACATCGGAGCTGTACAGCTTTAAATCATAATGTCTTCAGAGGTCAGACAGTGGATTGGAAAGGGTTAAACCTTGTGAGCCACATTCAGCTTTGACCAGGAACCACGGTCAGGTCAAAATATGTAATGATGTAGAAACACCAATTCACCACATTTTGATCTGCACATAAAGATGTCAATGTGACGTCGGATACACCGATATGACACCGCCGGAATGGTCCTTGTTCTGGGGAGAGGATAGATCTGGAATATTAATACTCTACATCATCAAAAGCAAGCGAATGGATATGGTTATACCTCAGGCCACAAGGGCCATTCCAGGATGAATCACCCAAGGGGTAACACCCGGCCATCTCTGAGGTTTAAAAAAAAAATTGTACGTTACTAGAATATATATAAAAATACTCAATTTGTAGACCCATTGGGTTATGGGAGCAGGAAATACAAGTGGTGAATTTTCCGAAGATCTCCGAGAACCATCATTTTGATAATTCATATCTTGAAAATTATTTGACAGAGGAAAATGAGCAAAGGGTCACTACTATCTTCATAATATTTAAATTCATAACATGTTTTTCCTAATTCCAATACAATTTCAAGTAAAATTGGAACAAAAGTTTTTGGTTTTTTTTTACTATATAAATTATGGTCCATAACTTATTTAGGTGAATACAGAATGCAATAGTAGCGTTTTCCCTGCAGCAGAGATGGCACAGTCTCTAGCTGCTCATGCAGTGCTGATGCATTGAGAGACTGACAGCACAGAATAGTGAACGTGAAAGCGGAAATGTCAGCATCAAGATGGTGCCTGATAAGTACAAGACAGGGGGTTGCACTGCTTGGAAGTGACTGCGAGGAGCGGCCCTTTAAACATATTGTAAAAAATGATTGTAAGCCTAAAATATTTAAGTGAAAAAAATTCCCTCTAATTTCTATTTTTGCTGGTTTATCACATTTACGCCTTTTTAAGCAGGCGAGGGAAAAATCGTTTTATTTTTTCTTAGCACTGTAGGTGTCATACTACTGGGTCAGGAAGGGTATCACTTCTCCTAAGCGAAAGCACCTAGAAGGTGTGTGAGGAGACTGAGGGCTCGGTCACATGAGCGGACATTCGCGCGAAAAACACCCGCACCGCAGGTGCGGACGAAAGTTGTCGTGTGGACGTTTTTCCGCGCGGATCGCAGCTCATCTGACTGAGCCCTTATAAGGCCATCCATGCTCCTCTGGGAAATACGCAAATGGAAGAGAGAACAATGCCTCTACAGCGCCACCTATTGGGAGGTATTATTGCAAGTCAATGTCAGACCTTTTAACAAGCCTAGTAACAATAACTGGGAATATACGCCAAAGTCTTCTCTGGAAGGAAAAAAACATGGGTCAGGGACAAGAAGCAGAGAAAGAGCATGCATGGCCTTATAAGTGTCCTCACAACATACCCTTCCTGGCCCAAATCTATAGGCCTCAGACAAGCCAGGGCAGCAAACCTACTGCAGACTGATGAGGGGAAAATACACTGAAACGGCTGTCTGTACATGGGTATCTTTTCAGTCTAGAGAAGATTCTGGCTTTGCCTTATATTCCCAGGCATTGTTACAAGGCTTGCTAAAAGGTCTGACATAGACTTGCAGGAATGCTGCCTTCCAGTAGGGGGCACAGTAGAGGCATTGCTCCATTCTCATATTCCTGGAACACTAAGCCTAGGAATGGATGATACAAGTAAGTAGGACATTACCAGCGCAGTGTTTGACAGTCTGCAAGACATGTATGACAGAAACCCAACAGGGAATATGGGGGTTCATTTTTTGCCGACAGGTTCCATATTCAGCTGTTGACTGACAGATTATGCCTGCGCTTCAATGTCATCCTGCAGACTAACGGGTGGGGAGGCAACACGGCAGCAACAGTTGAATCATTCCGGCCCGCCCCAACTGCATTCAAAGATTGAGCGGCTCCTGTCTACACCGCCTGTCAGCCGCGTTTCAGTCCTGCTAAAGCCACTCACACACAATGCTTTTTACCATTCGTGGCGCCCCGAATGCCGCACTAACCTTGGTGCAAAGAGTCATTGATTTCAATGGGGCTCCAACGGTGATGGGTGATGAGGTGCTTTTAATGCACCTCATCGCCCATCATTGTGATAAGTGTGCTTTAAAAAACTGTCAAACCCTGTGACATGTTTGAAAACTACAAAATCGTGGTAAAATGCAGCGGTTTTACGTGGCGGTTTCTGAATGCACGCCTAAAAACCAAGCGACTGCAACAAGTGAACGATTTGTTGCTTAGTGCACCATTGATGGACGCTTCTACACGGTACAATTATTGCCCAAATTCACCGTTTCCAGCAATAATTCAGCTGATAATCCCCCCTTGTAAAGGTTCAGTCAGCAGTTTAGACCCAGCTCAGAGGTTCCACCAAGAAGGAACCTTGGAGGGAACCATAGGCTGCAATTAGTAAAAAGGACACCAAGCTGTAGTCATTTTGGCCTGAGAGAATAGAATTAGTCAACTATCTTACAGCACTAAGAAATACATGTTCCTTCTTGTACACCAAGCATAGACATGAGCCTCTTATACCTGAGAGCAAGTCCACCCTGGGTGTCCGTATATCTGTCCCATTCCTCTATATGAGAGGACATGGATATGCTATACGAGACAGGATGGTCACAGACCTCTGCTGATGGTGGTCAGGGTTAATGAGCCATCTCTGCATAGCCCTCAGCAAGGCCAATCATGAGAACAATGTGTAGTCAGAGCAATGTGGGAGAAGTGTAGTCCAGGACCCCGTATGTAGAGTCCGGCGATAGCTGGAGATGGAGCAGAGCCTGTCTGATGGAACTACGTGTGGATGGCATTCTGCGGCTTGTTATGTTGTAGAATACATGCAAGTTGCAAAAGTCAAACTAAAATAAAAAAAATAACCGTAAATAGATTTTTATTCCATAACACAGCAATGCAAAGAAAAAAAAAAAAAGAATGCCCACAAGGTGTCCGGAGGATCCCGCTGTATGTTACATGTGGTTTTCCTGGCAGTCAGAGGGCAAGCTGTAGGCGGTCCTGTGACAATATACAATCTGCAACCTAAATGGAGACTTGATGCGAACGCAGGAACGCCCCAGTTAGGGTTCATGTCCACGACGACCGTGTTTTCACCGCTTGTTGCGCGGCATGAGCAATGTATGAAGCGCTGTCCATACACAATGCATTACGTATGGCTGGCGCTTTCATACGCAATCCCGCTCTTAAACAGAGTTGGGAATTTATTAAAAAAAGGCACACTGCTCATATCTATGTGTGTGTGATACATGGGCATGGGCAGTGCACTCGCTGCCATAGGCTGCCTGTCCATGGGCATTGCGATATCCCGAGGCAGATCTTCACCGCAGGAGCCGCCGCCAGAGAGCAGGAGCCAGCTGACGGATCTCCGCGGTGAGCCAATCTGACAGATTGGCTCACTACAGAGAATCACGGCAATTCGCAGCATGGTGCGATTAGTCAGCCGCAACCGCTCGTGGACAGGGGGGGGGGGGGTTGCGCTTTCCAGAGCAACGCTATGGAAAGCGCTCACTGCGTTCCCCGCGGACGGATTATCACTGTGGGGAACGCAGTGAAAATTCGCCCGTGGACAGGGGCCCATAGTCAGTCTCTGCCGGCTCTCTGCTGCCAGAGCCGGTGTTTACAAATATCCGTAAAATTCTGCAGGGTGACCCATAGCGTTTTACCGATACATTTGTGGGCATGAGCCCATAATCTGAACTTAAAGGGGTTGTCCAGGGTTAGAAAAACATGGCTGCTTTCTTCTAAACACAGCACCACCCTTGTCCATGGGCTTTGCTGTTGCAGCTCAACTCCCATTCAGACATAACCCACAGACAAGGGTAGGGCTGTGTGTGGAAGAAAGCAGCCATGTTTTCTACCCTCAGACAACCCCTAAAATTGTCAATGTAATTTATGTTAAACGTAAATAACTAAAAAATAAATAAATAAATAAATGCAATTTCTCTTTATTTGCCAAAAACGATTTTCTGCCTGAAAAAAATTGTTCTTAAGTTCAGGCCACTAGGGGTCTCCCTTCCATCTATATGCTGTCCACTGCCTGTTGTCAATTGATGCCTGTCTCTAGTGACAGACAGATCACAGGAAGTGGAGGTCTGGGCTTAGTTAGCATTAGGGTAATGCATATAGACCGTTCAGCAGCGGGTGTCAGATCAGGGCAAGACTCCTATTGGTCAAATGCAGGAGGCAACTAAGGGGAAGGAAGTGGCGGTATGCACAGCACTAGAAGAAAATAACGGTATATGCCCCAAATCACATTAGCACACAAGCAGTAAGCCCATGTATTTATGACATGACCGCTACGCTTGAACCAGGCTGACTTGCTCTATTTCTGGACAGACACAAATAAAATTGTATTATTTATTAATAATGTAATTTCACATTTTAGCCGCAGTACCATAAACCAGGGCCAACTACTCTGTATTCATACACTCACTAGTCAGTCGTGTGTACATCCATAGTACACCCCTCCATGGCTAGACCAGCCCGGCGGGGCTCGGCATTTCCTTCTATCAGTAGTGAAAGTTACCGTCTGCATCATATCCCCGACGGAGAACGTTCCTACACTGCAAACTCCAGCATGTGCACCCGCAGTTCATACGACAACCCCTTGAGGGGGTTGTACAAGATTAGAAAGAAACATGACTTTATGCAAGAAAACAAATAGAAAAGTCATAAAATTAGGTGCGAGGGCCTCTTGTACAAAAATGTTGTGACTTTTCTGCCCTCTGTGCTGGCCTTCCCACTTTTATGAGAAGTGAGTGAGGCTCGTCAAGCAGGGGGCATGGCGGCCCAGACCAACAGAAGTATCATTTATCTAATCGGCAGAAGCGTCGCTTTAATGAACCAGGACAGCCACATCATTCTCAATAGTTTCCTGTATCATCCAATAGAGACATTAGAGACAGGAAAGCGGTCCGTGTGCAGCTCAGAGGTCACACAGTCATTAATAAATCTGCTTTACCTCTGGGGTAGACCGGACTCACTACACTAGGCGCATCTTCACACTTATTTTGCAGTTAAGATATTTCATTCATGTCTACAGAACACAATAGGAAGAGCCCAATAACAGATCAGTCCGGAGCCAATTTGTATGGAATTCTCCAATATGCAGTTTACACGGCTGCAAACGGAAGCCATAGTAAGATATACTAGGACTAGTTCACCGTGTAGATGAGGTCACACGTGCAGCGCCTGAAATCAGCGGCTGTCGCATCCGTCAAATGCCAGCCAATCAGACTCCGTTATCTGCCTCTATGTAGAAACCATGAGATTCCATAAGGCACAAGAAAACTGCACCAAAACTACTACAGCGGTCAGAAGCAGGAAGGTGGTTCTTCCCATGCAGTTATTTTGAGGTGATGGCGTTTTGTCCAACATAGTAAAGGTAAAGTTCCCTGGTGCGAGTACCGAGTCATGACCGACTCCTAGGGTGATGTTTTCTTGGCAGACTGTTTTTGCGGGCTAGTTTGCCATTGTCTCCCCCGGTCATCTTTTACCCCCCAGCAAGTTGGGTACTCATTTTACCGACCTTGAGCGGGCTACCTGAACCATGCGGGGATTGAACCTGCACCCTCCAGGTCGTGAGCGAGGGCTTAGGACTGCATTCCTGTTGCCTTAACACACTGTGCCACACGGGGCTCATTTTGTCCAACATGATTGTACTGTAAACATGTATATAGGAGTCTCATACTGCCTTTATATGAAAATATCCGCAGTGCTTTCTTCTTCTTTGTATCTATCTGACTAAGAGGCTTTCCGCCCACATCCTGATTATAGGGCATAACAGGATGGTGATAGGAGGTTCCTGTTGAGATCATCCTTATCAGGGCGGTTGACCCAGTTTTGGATTGGAAGGATTATGTGATAGGGTCCGGACAGGGCAAGTCAAGTCTGGCCTCCTCTCTGTCTCTTTTTTTTAATGCATTTTTCGTCATGGGATATTTTAATAAAATTCTAATAAAAGGTTAAGTTTTAAGCGGTCATTGTTCTCCCAAAACATAATACACAGGGTGCATCAAGTAGTCAGAGAGGGGGTGTGACCATCTTTGCTTGTCCAGGACTAGACGGTCGCTTTAATGTTATTCAGCTCAGAATTCCAGGTGAAATCCTTGTCCAACCAACTGCAATATACAAATGTCATATAGTCCACTGGGCAGTATATACAAATGTCATATAGTCCACTGGGCAGTATATACAAATGTCATATAGTCCACTGGGCAGTATATACAAATGTCATATAGTCCACTGGGCAGTATATACACCATGTTGAAAAAAGTATTGGGACACACACGGGTGATGAAATTCAATTCTATTCAAATTTTTGAAACCGGTGTTGGGCCACCTTTGTTCTCAATGACTGTAGTGACCCTCCTACGCATGCTTTTGACCAGGTTCTGACAAATTTATGGTGGGATTTGCCTCTATGTCTTGAGAAGAGCTTCAGAAAGTGATGATGGGCATGATGGGAGTGTTCTAGCTCATCCCAAAGATGCTCGATGGGATTGTGAGCCGGACTTTGGGATAGCCAATAAAGTTTGCGGACGTTCTGCTCCTCAAAGCAAGCTTCATACTGTGTGCTGTATGACATGGTGCTCGGTCATGTTGGTAGAGTCACAAAGCTATACCAGAGTATTACTGCAAGATAGGTAATGCCACATGTCCTGAATGTCTTTGTACCCATTGGTGCTGAGGGTATAACCAATGGCCCTAGTCCTTGCTAACAACCCCCCCCCCCCCCCACACACACACACACCATAGCAGAACCTCCTCCAAATGTTACTGTTGGGACAAAGCAGTTGCATAGAAACCGTTCTCAAGGCAAACGCCATACCCAAGTGCGGCCATCTGAAAGGAAGCCTGTGTACTGGGATTCATCTGTCCACAACACTTGCTTCCATTCATTTACAGTCCAAGAAGGACGCTCCAAGCACCAACGCAGGCGCCTCTGTGCACTCACTGCTGTGATGTTGGGATTGCGTGGAGCCGCTCATCCATGGTAACCGTTTAATGGGATCTAATATTTCTCCTTTCCGGGCAGTTACAGCAGGAGCCTGGCTGTCAGTAGTCAGCCGAGCTACCTCCTTAAAAGAAAAGAAAAGTGTACAGGTTTAAAGCCCATTAGCCCATAAATTGGCATATTGGTGGTCCCTAAATGGGTAGAATTATATGAACATAGTGAATACCTGTATATTGCCCAGGGAAGAATATGGCATTTGTATATTGCAGTTGTTTGGTAACAGAATATATTTACGGATGATGCTGTACCCCATGTAGAGATTCTGCATAAACATTAAGAACATGCATCTCTACGGCCGCTCTCACATGGGCGGACTGTCATTGCGCGTACAATTTTTCTGCACAACACACTGTGCCAATAGTTCATTCATTTGTACTGGGCCCCTCACAGTAGCGGGGTTTTGTGTGTGTATTACTCTTGCAAAAAAACTAAATCGCAACATGTTTTATCTTGGCCTGTATTATGCGCGTATCATTGCGTACTTGCTGTGTGCCGATGCTCTAGAGATTGGCGCGCGGCACACCGGCACTTCTGGTCGTGCGAGCTCGGCCTTAATAAATCAGGTGCACTTTTAGCTTCCCATGCACCACAAACTAAAATCTAAGCCAGTTTTGAGCAGGTGTCAAGTCCCACTAGAATCTACAACAAGTTCTTGCCACTTTTGAAAAGTGGTGAGAAAAGCTAGGATTTATAATAATAAACTTTATTTGTATAGCGCCAACGTATTCCGCAGCGCTTACATAGACGGGGGAATACAGAAAGACAAAAGTACAAACATTACAGAACCACGGTTACACAGTAATCAGTTGATGGAAACAATAGGGGTGCGGGTCCTGCTCCAACGAGCTTACATACTGCAAGTAATGGGGTGATACAGAGGGTAAAGGGGCTGGAGATGTGCACGGTATGGCGAGGTGGAAGAGTGAGGGATGCTATACACACAGACAATGGTCAGACATTTGGCCGTGTGATGGCAGAAACGGTGTGACTGCAGGAGCGGTTTATGATGGCTAGCAGGGATTGCAGTCAGTAGGTCAGGGAGCATGTTATCAGGCGGAGTACAGAGGGGTTTGTTTAGGGAATGCAGTATGCCTCCCTGAAGAGGTGCGTTTTTAGAGCACGCCTGAAGTTCTGCGAGTCCTGGATTGCTCGGGTAGCCTTTGGTAGTGCATTCCAGAGGACCGGTGCTGCTCTGGAGAAGTCTTGGAGGCGGGAATGAGAAGTTCGAATGAAAGGGGCACTCAGTCTGGTTTCGTTAGCAGAGCGGAGAGCCCGGGCTGGGTGATGGATTGAGATGAGGGAGGCGATATAGGGGGGGCGCTGCGCTGTGGAGGGCTTTGTGGATGAAGGTAGCGAGTTTAAATTGAATTCTGTATTTAATGGGCAGCCAGTGCAGTGACTGGCACAGGGCAGAGGCGTCCGAGTACCGGCTGGACAGGAAGATGAGCCTGGCTGCCGCATTCAGGATGGACTGGAGAGGGTAGAGTCTGGTGCAGGGGAGGCCGATCAGCAACGAGTTACAGTAATCGAGCCGGGAGTGGATGAGGGCGACAATAAGCGTTTTTAACATCTCCACAGTGAGAAAAGAGCGGATTCTTACGATGTTCTTGAGGTGCAGCTGACATGTTCGGGCCAGAGATTGGATGTAGGGGGTAAAAGAGAGATCAGAGTCAAATATGACCCCAAGGCAGCGGGCATGTTGTCTAGGAGTTATGGTGGCGCCACACACTGAGATGGAGATGTAAGATGAGGTCGGTTAGTGGAGGGCGGAAATACCAGTAAGTCAGTTTTAGAGAGGTTTAGTTTTAGGTAGAGAGAGGACATGGTGTTAGAGACAGCGGACAGACAGTCGGTGATGTTTTGGAGGAAGGGTGCAGAGATGTCACGGGCAGAGGTGTATAGCTGGGTGTCATCAGCATACAGGTGGTATTGGAGGCCAAAACTCCTGATGGTTTGTCCAATAGGGGCTGTGTAGATAGAGAAGAGAAGGGGGCCAAGGACCGAGCCCTGGGGGACCCCAACAGCAAGGGGAAGAGGAGGGGAGGTAGAGCCAGCAAAGGAGACACTGAAAGAGCGGTCAGATAGGTAAGAGGAGAACCAGGAGAGGGCAGTGTCCTTTAGACCAATGGAGCGTAGCATACTGAGGAGGAGTTTGTGGTCAACAGTGTCAAACGCTGCAGAAAGGTCAAGGAGGATCAGTAGGGAGTAATCGCCCCTCGATTTGGCTGTCAGTAGGTCATTGGATACCCTAGTAAGGGCAGTTTCTGTCGAGTGTTGAGGTCGGAAGCCAGACTGTAGGGGGTCTAGGAGAGAGTTCTTTGATAAATAGCTTACAAGGCGGGAGTAAACCAGGCGTTCTAGTAGTTTGGAGATGAAGGGGAGGTTTGAGATGGGTCGGTAGTTGGCAGCATCGGTCGCGTCCAGAGGATTTGCAACATTTTAGCCAAATGTAATGTGTACAAAAATCTGCTCAATTTTTTTTCTTTTTTTACACATCAGAAAAAGGACAGAAAACTATTTATCAAATACCCCATAGGATTAAGGGGATACTAATAGAGATGAGCGAGCACGCTCGGATAAAGCAGTTACTGGTCCGAGCAGGCTCGGGGGTGGGGGTGTTATCAGGGGGAGAGAACACCAGACAGCTGATCGGAGACCAAACGGACACCATTATAGTCAACGAGGTCCATTTGGCACCGTCCGGTTCCATCATAAGACGGATCTGTTCGGACAGAGAATTCCCCTTTCCCACAACTAAGCAGAAAAACCAAAATCCCCGAAAGCAGGTGTGAACCAGGCCTCATTGTTTGGAAAGGGACAGGATAACAAATTGTAAAAACACAATGAAGCCCCATATCCTATCTTGTCAGAATGACTTCAGCCACGTCTCACGTGTAGGACTACTGTGATGAAACTGTGGAGCTGTGACAAGCCCCCCAGCCATGTCATATGTGAGAAATGTGATGTGACACGGCCGAGAGCACCAACAGGAAAAAATAAATGATAAATAAATGAATAATGCAGCACAGCAACATTCTCTTTTGCACCTTTTTTGGTGACCATCTAACAACTCTAGTGGTGTATTACTGCTCCAAGTACTGCTTTTGGTGTTTTAGTAAATCTGGGAGGCTAATTTTATTTTACTTGTGGAGAGCACCACAAGGGGGTAGAGAATCTAATATATAGGTCATGCAATGCTCCTTGGGAAAAAGCCATGCAAATGAGTAACTGATAGTCCTACAAAGAGCCACCTAATGACACGGTAGCTACCAGGTCCAAAAAGAGGAAGCGTTTGGGTTCTCATAACTAGAACATTCAAAAACAGCAGCTTTGGAGGCCAAGTTTTTACATGTCAGGAATGTCAAGGATGAACCCTTTCCAATCCACTGTCTGACCTCTGAAGACATTATGATTTAAGGCTGTACAGCTCCGAAGTTGGAAGACGTCCGTTGGAGTTCTCTTACTGTATATTGCCAGCCTCTCTGCTGTCGGAGCCTATCCAACGTGTCACTTCCTGCAGTACTGGCTTTAGCCAGCAGATAGCGCCATTGTATAACAGCAGAAAAAGAGTAAGCCCCCTAGGAAAACCAGGATACAAATTGGATTGGAAAGGGTTAAGGCCGGTTTCACATCTAAGCAGGAGGTTCAATCATAGATCCAGCTGAAAATATCGGACGAAAAGTAGCGTTTTTTTTACGTCCAAAAGCCGGTCCGCTGGGCAGACCCAAATATAATCAATATAGTCCGCCCAGCGCTGTGTAGTTCAGTACACAGACAGAACCATTCGCCCGTGGGCATTCCGAACAGAGCAGGAAAGCAGAATGTCTGTGCAGATATGAAAACACCCTAAGAGTTTTCTGCAAAGAGTGAAGATAGCGGTGTTATCTCTTGCTCACTGATCCAGGGGGTCTTGACCACTTTGGCTGCAGTCCCTGTATTAAATGTTGATTGACTCGACATACATCAGGCAGTAAATATTTCATCGCTCTGCATCTACAGCTTCCACTACTGCCCACAACATGAAAGACTAGCTATGACCCTGACTTGCTAGAAAAAAAAAAATCCTAATTTGGTATTCAGCTTGCATACAAGGCGGCCATAATTGTCTGTTTAAGCCAATTTGTCAAACAATTTTGATCAAATTGAATTTTATCTCCAAGCAATCCCTGTGGAAGAAAATTAATAGCTATGAGCAATTCATGGGCGAAGCCACATAAAGAAGGCTACAAGACAGAATGACGAACATCACGAGACGGATAAACCACTTAGTATCTAGTGGATATTTACAATACACTATGATGAAAATAGGGCTGAGATGAAAAGCGACCGATCGCCTAGAACAGCAGCTATTGGACACGGACAATCTTCTCAGATGTAACTGGTGGCACACAAGTACACAGGTGCTACTCTCAGGATAGGTCATGGATATCAGATGGGCGAGGGTGCAGATGTGGACCCCCACTATCCAGCTGTATTAAGAGGCCGTACATGAGCGCAGTGGCCTCTTCCCAGACATAAGACAAGAACACTTCAAGATCGCATTGTCCATGTTGCAGAAGTCCTGTTTGGCACTGCAGGCACAGCTCCCATTGAATTGGGGAATCAGTTGATCAATGGACCACACCAATCATCTATTGAGGATCTATCCTAAATTATGTGAATTTTTTTTTTTTTTTTTTTTTTACACCAGATGGTTTTTCTTTACAATTTAAAATCTTTATTGAACTGTTTTTGACACAATTTTTAAGTTACTCAAGCAAGCTTGAAGATGCAATCATTCGATCGCTAGGACGGTACTCTGCATTGCTTATGTAGTGCATTATACCAGGTCTATGACTTCAGCATATTAGACGCTGCCAGAGGTTAGATAGATACAGAGGCCTCTGGTACCTTTCAATGGCATTACAGGATGCTAAAGGGTGACAGAAGGAGCCCCCTTCTCTTGTAATCTGCTTATATGTTGCAGTTGTTATTGATTGTGGCATGTAGGGGGTTAAACTGCCAGGTTTCTTCTCTCTTGAGTTAGAGCAGGAGCCTGGCGGTCAGTAGCCTGTGTAAGGTGGTGGCTTGACTGAAGTATACACAGCTTTAAAGCCCATTAGTGAAGTCAGTAAAAAAGGCATATTGGCGGTCACTATGGGGTTAAATATGGGACCCCGAGTTTCCAGGTCAAAGATCCATAATGGGGCAATGTGGTGGAAGGTCACTGATCAATATGGTAAGTGTTTCACAGCTAGTTAGGATGTGATCGCCCAGTATCTGCCTTCTCCGACCAGATTTAATCTTTGGATCTGGTTCATTAGTCAATGACATTAATAACCAGATGGAACGCTTTGTGGAACGGTTCTAGAACACCATTCTGTTAACGAGAATTAATAGAGAAGGTTTAAGAATTAAAAACTCCTGCAATAAGACAGATTCATGAAAAACAAAAAAACAGTAAACAATGGGGAGAGAATTTCTAGTTATTTTTGGGTCCCACGCTCAGCAAACAAGTATTTCTGGATACAATACTCATTGGTATAGCATGTGGCACAACAACCCATGCAGAAATGGAGACCCCTATTGGAGGACCACCCTTCTAACCTGTGTGCTTCCACATGGAGCAACACAGTAGTTGGTGATGCAATACAAGTGGCAGCATAGTGACAAGATATCAGTGTGATTGCTGGGAACGGTCCTTGTCCAGTGCTGGTAAGCTTGTTACAATGTATGGGAAACGTAAGCAGCCCACAGCCCATGGCACGAGGCAGCCCACAGTCCATGGCACGAGGCAGCCCACAGCCCATGGCACGAGGCAGCCCACAGCCCATGGCACGAGGCAGCCCACCGCCCATGGCACGAGGCAGCCCACCGCCCATGGCACGAGGCAGCCCACCGCCCATGGCACGAGGCAGCCCACCGCCCATGGCACGAGGCAGCCCACCGCCCATGGCACGAGGCAGCCCACCGTCCATGGCACGAGGCAGCCCACCGTCCATGGCACGAGGCAGCCCACCGTCCATGGCACGAGGCAGCCCACCGTCCATGGCACGAGGCAGCCCACCGTCCATGGCACGAGGCAGCCCACAGTCCATGGCACGAGGCAGCCCACAGTCCATGGCACGAGGCAGCCCACAGTCCATGGCACGAGGCAGCCCACAGTCCATGGCACGAGGCAGCCCACAGTCCATGGCACGAGGCAGTTGTGCTACTTAGCTTTGAGTCTAAAGAAGAAAGTTTATATTTGCTAATATTGAAGATCTTGACCAAACGTTTTCGTTCATTTCTATAATTTGAGAGTTATCATGTTCACTCACTGGAGGTCACATTCATGTGGCCACATTGTTGCTGCATTTCAGCTTCCATATCGCAAAGACCAGACAGACCCCTGCGGTTCAAGTGAGCCCGACTCAAGCAACGAAAAAGGTGTTTTACACACACAGAAAAAAAAAAAAAAAGTCGCTGTATTGTACGAATTTGAACAATTATTCATTCATTATAACTATGGCCAACGATTGAACGATGAATGATAATTTGTTCGCTAATCGTTCATCATTCTTTTTATGCAAGCAGAAAAATCATTGTTGGCTCATTCACTAATGGTGCAATTTAAACACTGATCGTTCAGTCGTTCTCTGGTAACGTGAACCGAACCACTGAGAGATCACTCATTATATATACACATATTTATTTATCTGCGTGTTTATAAACCGAATGCCCGAGCAAAGTAGGACTCTGTTTGCGCAGGCGAACAATTTCTTGTTACGGGCTTCTACCCACTAGCGTTTTTTTTAACGCTGTAATTTTTGTGCGATGCGATTTTAACATTAAAAAGTCCCATTTAAAAAAACGCAGCGATATCGCAGCGTTAAAAAAACCGCTAGTGGGTAGAAGCCCTAAGTGTAAAAGTATCCCAAGTTTAAAAGGCAGCGATGCCACTGATCCACTTCCTTTTCCAGTGTTATTCCGTCCAGAACAAGAATGAACATGCGCGGGCACTCCGCCCATGTCCTATCCGATGCGCGGGACACCCCACATTACATACCCTATTTTCGTGTGAGACTTGCGCAAAAATAGGACATGCTGCGACTTTTCAACTCAGCCAATTGGTCCTAGTGAAAAAAAAATAAAAATCTCTTGTTTATATGAAACCATTCAAATGAATTGGTTTTTCTTCCCCATGCGAGCTCCGTCTAATCGCAATCGGATGGAACCGAGACGGGAATATCCCTCGTGTAAACAGACCCGTATGGTGCTTTCAAGCAAGGCAAATTATTCCACCCAGAAAACCTACAGTAATATCTGCTTGTCTGCCATACGGCTCTGTGTCAGAATTCATCCGCAAAGCCGCATCAATATTCACATGTTCGACAAGCAGGTTTGACTGTTACATAAATCTCCTCATTCCATCATCAATGTTTAGAATTTAGGTATAATGTCACGGCACGTCATTGCGGAAGGGCCGTGGGTCAGACGGCTTCCATTGAGTTCAATAGAAGCCGTCCGCGCGAAAAACCGCTCAAAAATAGAGCATGCTGCGATTTTTCCTCCATTTTTCTATAGCATGCTATGGGTGGTATTCGCTGCGGAATCCGGAGGCGGGCACCGCTTTGGATTCCGCAATGCAAATATGCCCGCGTGCGGGCGGCCTCACGGGACGAAGGGTTGAACTTCACAACATAATGAATGTTGTATTATTGCAAATAAGGCAGATTTGTCTGACCTTTTATGCAGGTCTTTGGGATTTGTAAGCCAAGCCAGAATCCATACACAGACCGCTGTTTTGGGTTTTTTGTCCTCATCAGTGTACAGGGGTATTGTTCCATCTTCCTTATTTGCGTATTTCCCAGAGGAGCATGCATGGCCTTATAAATCTCTTCACTCACCTTCAAAGTGCCCTCCTTACGGAGTGCTGACACCCCTCCTGACTCACATCACTAGCCAAGCAGGAAGCCTTTTGCACAATGATGAGGGTCAAAACCCACGAAACAGCTGTCTGTGTATGGGTTCTGGCTTGCCTTTCAATTCCCAATCCATGTTACAAAGACCTGTATAAAGGGTCGAACATCGATTTGCAGGAATGCTGCCAACCAATAGGTGGTGCTGCAGAGGTATTGTTCCATCTCCCTTATTTGCATATATTTCCCAGAGGAGCATGGATGGCCTTATAAGTCTCCTCACTAACCTTCTACGTCCTCTCCCTAAGAAGTGATGATACCCCTCCCGACATGTTGTATTATTGGGAATGGGCAGAGATTCGCATAGGCATGTAGTTTTAGAGATATACTTGTTTATATACCTGTGCATTAGGCCCTTGTAGGCAGCAACAATACAATATACATTATGGCAGAAACAATTGTGTTAAACAACATTCTTCTACCAAATGTAGAAGGAGAAAAGCTGTTCTAGCAGAATCAAAGCTGCAGACAAAGATGAAGGACGTTAGATTCCTGCGAATTGAGAAAAGCTACTGAAAAAAATGTCATCCCATTATAAAGCCGCCTTTGCTAAACACAACAAGAACATGTAATTCCTTCTTAAAGGGCAAGCTGCTCAGAAACAATACTCCAGTGGTTGCAAATAGGACCCTGGCTCCACTAAAAATGTAAGTGTGCTTGCCGTTAACCCAAATGTCCCATGATAGCAGGTATACATTAAGCTATACCAGGCTACAAAAGACACTGCTGAAGTCTATTGGCTCATGAATATATATTAAAGGGGTTGTCCGCTTGTAAGCTATTGGCTCAGGATACATCATCAATAGGAGAATGATGGGGGTTTATTGCCTGGGCCCCTTGTTGATCTGCTGTTCCAAGCTGATGCACTTGTGTAATGAACCGAGTTCTGCATGAAGTAGACTGCTCCCTTCTTACTATAGTGACCAGGCTTGGCATTGCAGGCCAAGATCCCAATGAAGTAAACAGAAATTTAGCCTGCAATACTAAGCTTGGCCACTACAGTAAGAACGGAGCTATCTGATTCCTGCAGAAATAAGCTCAGTGCACAAGCACACCTGAAAAGCAGCTAATCAGCAAGGATGCCAGGCAGCAGACCACCGCCAATCGACTACTCCTGAGGATAGGATAGGTCATCAATAGTTTGCAACACCTTTAAACTTCAGCACAGTGCCCCATCCATGTCCCAGGTAAACACAAGGAGAGCTAAAGGAACTTTCCGTTGTGAAGACCCTACTACACAACTCCCAGCCTTGCAGTTGCCTGGCCCCTGATGTAACACGGGGTAAAGAGGGACAATGGGGTTTACTGTAGTGAAACTTGAATTTTTAGATTTTGCATGGCGTTACACCGCTTCTAAGGAGAAATAGTTACTTTTAGTTCTACTATATAGTTCTACTATACTGGATCTCACAGTGCCCTCCAGTGCCAAGGACTCACAGGCAGACATTACTGCCCCTTGTTTTAGACAAGGCAGATAATGCAAGTCAGGGGACTGTCAATGGAAACAAAGCAAGAGCTTCTGAATCCGGGCACCACGCAGGAGTCCGCAGTGGCTGCGCTGAGCCGACGCCGTGGCTGGCCGCCTCTGATAAATCCAGCCTGGCATCTAGACATTGCAGCGCCAATCAAGTCTAGCTGCGGGCATTTCCAGGCCAAAACTATCACTAAAACTAGCAGGAAAGCCATGTTGAGCAGCCCTCTCCTAGAAGAAGCCTTACGGTCCGGTATAAGGAATCCTTCCCGGCGTCTTCAGTGCAAGGATTCATTTAATTTGGGGGATTGTGTTAATAAAATTTTAAGAGAAAAAGTATAATAAGTGCGAAGGGTTAAATACATGACTCCTAAAGTGCCAATCTAGTGCTTTACTGAAGTACAGGGTATTGTGCAGCCCTGTTTTTACACGATCCCATAGACTTTTATGGCCAACTTTAATACGGCTGCGATTCTTTTTCACACCCTCAAATACCTCAATGCAAATCAATGGCGTTTACGCCGTATTATGCGTGTAATTCGGACTGCAGATACACCCGTGTGAATGAGCCCTCAGGCCGCTTTCAGCGGGTTTTGAAACGGCCACTAAAAAAGCTGCACTCCGTAATCATTGATTTCAATGCGGCTTCTCAGACGAGCGTTTTAGCGCGGAGTTTCTAACACAGAACTAAACGAACGCGTTTGAAGATGCTGCAAAACACAGTTTATAGAAGCTGCATTTTTACAGACGCCTCTATCGGAGTGGCTTAATACCGGATTCACATGACTGTATGCGAATGGCGCTCAAGATTCTTGGGTGTAACTTGCATCGGACAGCACACGGATACACGTCTGAGCGCCGCCTGATCCCCGCAAGTAGTGGACATTCCATGTCCGATTCATATCCGTATTAAGGGCGAAAATAGGACATGCTGCACTTTTTTCACACGGACGTATTGTGGACATCCGTTGTGTGCTGTGAGATTTGCGCGGATACCCCACGTCACATCTACTAATCTGGTCTGTGAAATGAGAATAGGACATGCAGCAATTTTTTATCTAACATGGACCACCAGGCTCATCTGAACATCCCAATAGGCTTCAATGGGTCCATGAAATAGATGGACAGAATATATGCCCTTGTGAATGGGCCCTTAGGCCACCTTCACGCGGTGCAATGCTACCACCAGCCCCATTAAAAACAATGGGCGATGCGAGGGCACACCCAAAGATAGGACGTGCCGCGATTTGTTTCCAGTGTTGCATCACGGTGCGATGCGGGATAAAAATCGCTCATATATAGGATCCCATTCAAAAGAACGGGGTTCATATTTGTCCCAGATTTTCTCAGATGTGTGAAACTGGCCTAAAGGGGATTCCTATTTTGAACGAGCCTTCTCGCTAGCAGCTGGCTGTGGGGAGCGGTCTCACTGACACGGTTTTTAAAGATAAGACCCGCATCTCAGAGCAGAGAGTGGATCCTTGGAGAGAAAGGTCCGGGCGGGGTGGCTTTGTGGCGTAATTTGCGTGCGGACCTTACGCATGGAAAATTCTGCTGCATTTACAGTCGTAGCAAAATAGATGAGATTTTGAACATCTCACTCACAACTTGCAGAAATAATCTGCACAAAACCCGCGCGGAAACGGACAGGCGGTGCGGAATTCAATTCAGCAGCATATTCATTTTAGCGCAGTTTCCTCTGCGGAATTCCTCTTCTCGATGAGGGGGTGAATTCCGCATAGAAATGTGCAATAAAACCCACTTAAAAATGTGCACCAAATGGTGCGGGTATGGAGGCAGGTTCTCCGCTGCTGAATGCCCACTGCGGACATTCTGCTGCAAACCCACCCCGTGTGGACGCAGCCTTACTGCACCAGCACCTGATGAGTTAAGGGTGCCTTCACACTTGCAATAAAACCGCGCGATTCACACGCGATGTGAGAACAAGTGCAAAAGCGGAATTATGAAACCCATGCTTTTCAATGGTTTCCTTCACATTTGCAATGTTTTCACTCATGTGATGTTGCATGAAAACAAAAATTGCGGCATGCCCTATCTTTTTGCATTTTGCTTCTTTTTTTTAATCTCCCGGGTTTCCCTATGGAACCTTCTTTTTATCGCATTGCAAAGCAAGAACTTGTGATTTTTGTGCAAAAGTCCTACTGACTTTCACGCTAAAAAAAAAAAAAATTGTGGCAAAAAAAAATTTCAAATCGCAAGCGGCAGCGATGTTTTTGCAAAAAAAAATCTGCGCTGATGCTCAAAAATCGTGGGAAAAAAGCTTGCAATTTTGCTGCTGTTGCCAGTGTGAAGGAGCCCCGAAGGCCATCCAAGAGTACGTTCATACCAAACGTATATTTCATTGCAGAAAACCCACAACAAATCGGCAGCAAACTCTGCATGATGTGGATTCGCCACAAATTTGGGTGCAGATTTCACCCTATGCGTTGCAAAGCATGAAAGCTGGAGTGAAAATCCGGTGTAAAAATTGATAGGATATAGATTTAAAATCCTCATTTCCTGCTGTGGATTTGTTTCCTATCCTGTGGATGAGATTTAGTAACATTTCATCCACTATTCAACACACTGTGGATTTTCTGCACACAAATCGGCAATATGTACCCGGCACGGGCGGACCCTTAAAGTTCACTTGTTGCTTACACTAGGAAGAAACATCTGATTCTAACCAAGGAATGACACATCATTAAGGTTTCCGCACGAGGATATGCCATCACCATCACCATCTGAGCTGATGAATACACCGCTGGCATCCCACCAGAATTTCCATGGTCACGCTCATATTTTTCTCCGCATAATGTTACTACACAACTTTATATAGGGATCCCAGGAGACCAACCATCACCAATAAGATCCTTGGGATGTGCCATCTATGAATGTGGTGGGGTAAAGCATTCAACTAGAAGGGAAGTGGCACAATCTTAAAGGAATTGTCCAGTTGTAAACTGTTGCAGGCCTAGATTTAGGATTGGCCATAAATAGCAGATAAGTGAGGGTCTGTTCCCAGAGTTTCCTCCAGATCAGCTGTTTGCTGGGCCATTCACATCAATGGGAACTTTGCCCGTAATACCAAACCTGGCCACTGCAGTGTGAATGGAGCTGCCTCCTTCCTACAGAAATTAGCTTAGTTTACAAGCACACCAGCCCTGCAAGCGAACCGCTGATCGGCAGGAGTCCCAGGTGGTAGACAACTGCTGATCTACTATTAATGACCTAGCCTGTAGATAGGCCATTAATAGTTTATAGCTGGACAACCCCTTTAATAGACAGTTGAACAAAAGCAGTGAGCCACAGAGGATTAGAAATTGTTTTCTATCACTTCTGTGTATTGTTTCATTTGAAGTTTATTCCCAACTTATGCCAAAATACTGACCATAAATAAATCACAAACTCATTACCATTATTACTGGGGTTTTCAGAACATTTTGCAGATTTTACAAAATATATGAACAGTTACATTGACCCTAAATATAAAGCCTAGCTTAGGGCCTGACCACACGGTCTTCTGCACCATCCGTTTAACGTACAGAGTGCAGAAGTGTGTCCTGGCTGGACTGCGGGTCTCCGGGCCCAAACTTGAAGCATCGCATTCGTGTATGATACTCCAAGTTTGGGTCCGGAGACCCGCGGTTCAGCCAGGACACACTTCTGCAGTCCGTACGTGATGCAGAAGACCGCGTAGTTGGGCCCTTAGGGCCTTTTCACACTAGCGCTTTGCTGATCTATCGTGGGAACAGCAAAACCGAAAGAAAAAGGTTCTAGTTTTAAAACCCATAGAGATTTATTGAAGCGAAAGGTCTTTAGTTTCAATCAGTTTCTGCATTTTCTAACTTTATTCCTTTTTTTTACACTGGACTGTGCAGACTGACGCACTTTTGCTTCCAGTTTCAGAAACGGAATACAGACGGATCCTTTTTTAATGCGTTGTATTCAATGGGAGGCGAATGAAACTTGAAGACAGTCTGGTGGCGGTGGCTCTACAATGATTGTGGCTCAGTGGTTAGAACTGTTGCCTTGTACTGCTGGGGTCATAGGTTCAAATCTCATCAAGGACAACATCAACTTTGAACAACTCCATAGAGCCGTCACCGTTGGTCAGATTTGTACCTACAACTCCAGCACTGCGAGGCAGCAGTGCTAATGACTGAGCCACCATGCTTAAGAAACAGAATTAAAGGGGTTGTCTCGCGGCAGCAAGTGGGGGTATACACTTCTGTATGGCCATGTTAATGCACTTTGTAATATACATCGTGCATTAATTATGAGCCATACAGAAGTTATTCACTTACCTGCTCCGTTGCTAGCGTCCCCGTCACCATGGATCCGTCTAAATTCGCTGTCTTCTGGAGTTTTCAGACGCGCTTGCGCAGTCCGGTCTTCTCCCTGGTGAATGGGGCCGCTCGTGCCGGAGAGCTGGTCCTCGTAGCTCCGCCCCGTCACGTGTGCCGATTCCAGCCAATCAGGAGGCTGGAATCGGCAATGGACCGCACAGAGCCCACGGTGCACCATGGGAGAAGACCCGCGGTGCATCGTGGGTGAAGATCCCGGTGGCCATCTTGGTAAAGGAAGAAAGAAGTCGCCGCAGCACGGGGATTCGGGTAAGTAATAAACTTTTTTTTTTTTTTTTTTTTAACCCATCCCTTGGGTTTGTCTCGCGCCGAACGGGGGGCCTATTGAATAAAAAAAAAACCCGTTTCGGCGTGAGACAACCCCTTTAACACAATGAGAACATACAGACGTTGACCATTGTCAGACGTCAACCTAGAACCCCAATGTTACAAGGTGTGGTGGCTCAGTTGTTAGCATGGCTGCCTCGCAGTGCTGGAGATGTAGGTTCAAATCTGACCAAGGGTGATGGCTGTATGGAGGTTTTCAAAGCTAAGCACCAACACTACGGCATGTAAGTGTAAGGCCACTCTCACACATACGTCGACAAAATGCTGCGATTTTCCTGCCGTTTTCGGATGCAGGTTAACACCCCCCAAATCAGGTGATGAAAAAGTGTGAAAACACAGCAGCAGACAGAGCTCCAAAATTGCTGCATTAGAAAACACGGTGTTCAGGTCTGCAAGGCCCCACGGGAGCGTTATACCGCGGCGATCAAAATGCCGCAGTAAGAAGCGCATGTGTGAGAGTGGACTAAAGCTTTACAGACGCTTTCTATTTCACTTCCCTTATTAATGAAGCAGGATCAGTCGAAAAAATGCTAGTGTGGACACAGCCTTATGCACATTTGCTTAGAAGTTCAATACAATCTATTGTTCTCAGTGATCAGCCTTTTTTAGACTGGAAGAGCTTGCAGTGATAGAGCTCATCATCCACCAAATTGTGTGGCGCAGGTAGAGGTACATTTGTTAACGACTAGTATCCGTAAAATGGAAGCGGCACCCCAGACAACGTACATCACATAGTAATTACATCACTTTTGGGGATTCCTATGGACAGCTGCAATAGTTGCCTCTTTTTTTAGCTAAGAAGTGCAGAAAATACAGATTGGATACCTTTATAAAATGCAGTTGATGTTAATTGGGCCTTAAAGGGGTTATCCCATCAAAAACACTTAGCAACTACCACAGGGTAGGTGATATTTGATGATGGAGGGTCCAACCGCTGGGATCATAAGAATGGTGCACTTAAGATCATAAAAGCTGTGGTGCGCATGTATAACCACTGTTCCATTCACTATCTATGGAGATAGCTTAGCGGGACACATGGCTATCTCCATCAGTCCCATAGAAGTGACTGGAGTGATGGTCACACATGCGCATCACCACTCCTTTCACTAAGAGGACCTCAGGGTGCCCCATTCTTGGGATCCCAGCGATTAAACCCTTAGTGATCAAATATTTATATAATAAATGGTATTGGTGGGACAACCCCTCTAGGACAACCCCTGACCATATGCCCAGTAGATGAATGACTGTCAGAGATGGGGGCGTCCCTCTTGGGATCAGTCTCTATGACCCAATTCTGAGAGACACTTCAAAGCAAAAAGGTCCTAGCTCTTGCAATCTCAGGTCGTCCATGTATTACACGGACTGCCATTCATCTGAAGAGGGGATGCCTGTCAGGTTTGGAAGCCATCACCACCGCCCCCATATCAAAAGGGGTTGTCTATAATAAGACGTAACACTAAATATTTTCAGAAGGCCTGAATCTCACGTATAAAAGGGAACGTAGAGCCGTTGCTCCATAGCAACCATCTTTCTGAACACGTTTTCCCATTCATTACATGCTAACATTTTTAGAAAGGGATTCCATCCGCATAACGGAGAGTGACGAAAAAAGTCGAAAACCTGGCTTATCTCACAACGGTGTTCCCTTATTAAAAACCCTTTGGACTTTTTACGTGAAAATCCTATTTGGATAATAAAAAACTTCATAAAAGCTAAAAAAAAAAAACAAACAAACCATATCCGTTTGTAAATATACTAAAGGCGCTGCTCGGCGCGGAGCATCTGCAGTATTGTGTATGCATGAAAAACGTCCCACAGATTAAGACAGCCACATTTGGCGGAATTGTCCCAAGGACAACAATTGACGCTGCTAAAATCTTTTGAGTCGGCAGGTTGATGACAGAGAAGAGGCCAAGTGTTTGCATAATGACAGCCCGGCGGATGGAGCAGGGAGCAAGGCTTGGACAAAGGCTCATATGCATATGGGGCCTATTACTGAGCTCCTAGTCACAAGAGCAGGTGTCTTCCTAGGGAGCACAAAAGGGGTAGAGGATAATATATGCAAAGTGGATTTATTGCCCTCACCAGCAGAGATCCGCACAGCAGATGGCAGCGATTGCAAGCTCTTATGGACAGAGGACTGCTCCTCGTAGATTTCACCAAATCTCACAGAAATGATCAATCACTTTATAGAAATAAAGGCCGTGTTATGTTATATTGTATCAATGAACCTGAATTGTGTGGCGTTGTCCTACATCTATATGTAAATACTAACAATCACGAATACATACGATGCCCAAGACATACACAGATCCCACTTCCAAGTATAAAGCCCCATCCCTATAGAGAATGACCAACCCAGAAATCTATAAATCCAGCTTTCTACATGTAAATTACCTGGTGAATAGGTATAAATGGATATATGCTGCCTGTCTAGTGCACATAGACACACTGTATTACAATACACACACAATGTAACAAGCATCAAAATGCTAAATATTATTCCGCCAGCCAAAGCCTAAAATACACTGGTTACAAATAAAATGTTGCAATGAAATCTGAGCCCCCCCAAAGCCATCAGACACAATCCTGCAGGCTGCGCCAGAATTGGGAGAGACCAGAACAGGCCATTGCTGAACACAAGGCAGCATGGGCTGCAGCTGCAGCATGATACGCTCTGAATAAAGACGATGGCATTACCTGGCACCCACCCTGGCATGCTGTATCCTCCGTGTCCCTTCCGTTGCAAATGCTCCTGATGAAAGGGAAGCCCTAGATTTAGTCCATCTGCAGAAATGCTGCCATCCTTTTTCCAGCTCCTGACCTCCAGTGCTCACATTAGTGGCTTGGATGCTTCAGCTACCTCCTTGCTGTTCCCTAGCCCATGATGTCACCATCTTTTTCCATCCCTGATTGGCTGCCAGGCGGCTGATAATAATACTACTAATAGCACTAGGAGGGCTGGGATAGGCAAATCTTTTGTTTCGAAGCAGGAAGTGCATAGAAACCTTTCAGAGCAGAGGGAGGGAGCTTAAAAAAAATGTGATGCTTTCAGTAACACCAAGTCAGCCTGCATTGTGTGTGGCCAGAGGTGCAATGCCACCGAGGCAGCCGAGACACATCTGAACACAGCACACTCCTGCCAGGGCCCTGCAGCAGGCGCCGCACTCCTCCTCATACTTATTTATATACATGGGAAATTTAGATTTTCTACAATGGATTAAAAAGAAAAAAACAGATGGACACAGTAACTAAGTGCAGTAAATGGCCATCGGTCCAGCATGTCACCTGCAGATGATCGGGCAGAAAGCCAAACCTGAGATAACACAAAGCTTCAAATAGCTTTATGTGAAAGCATCACCTTGTACCCTGATAAATCATCACATCTCTAGAACATACAGTAATAATTGGTTCCATTAGAACTGCTACAACTGTTCAAAATATTGTACACAGATGATTAAATTGAAATCAACTCAAAATTCACTACCAGCGGCGACACTTACCGAAACACTGATAGAGATACACGAAGACAGGTATATACCATATCCCAACAGCATGCAGAAAGGGGGATTGCTATACAGAGGAGCATTGCATAGGTGCAGAATACTGATGAACAACCACTAACCCCCCCTAGCACATAGATGGGCAGACTGCTATATGGAGGAGCATTACATGGGTGCAGAATACTGATGAACAACCACTGACATGTCTAGTACATAGATGGGCAGAATGCTATATGGAGGAGCATTGCACAGGTGCAGAATACTGATGTACAACCACTGACATGTCTAGTACATAGATGGGCAGAATGCTATATGGAGGAGCATTGCACAGGTGCAGAATACTGATGTACAACCACTGACATGTCTAGTACATAGATGGGCAGACTGCTAAATGGAGGAGTAATACATAGGTGCAGAATACTGAAGAACAACCACTCAAATCTCTAGTATATAGATAGGCAGACTGCTATATGGAGGAGCATTACATAGGTGGAGAATACTGAAAAACAACCACTCACGCACATAGATGGGCAGATTGCTATATGGAGGAGCATTGTGCAGGTGCAGAATACTGATGAACAACCACTCACATCTCTAGCACATAGATGGAGAAAATGCTACATGAAGGAGCATTACACAGGTCTATAATACTGATGAACAACTACTCACCCCCCTAGCACATAGATGGACAGACTGCTATATGGAGGAGCAATACATAGGTGCAGAATACTGAACAACCACTGACATGTCTAGTACATAGATGGGCAGACTGCTATATGGAGGAGCAATACATAGGTGCAGAATACTGATGTACAACCACTGACATGTCTAGTACATAGATGGGCAGACTGCTATATGGAGGAGCAATACATAGGTGCAGAATACTGAAGAACAACCACTCACATCTCTAGTACATAGATAGGCAGACTGCTATATGGAGGAGTATTACATAGGTGCAGAATACTGAAAAACAACCACTCACGCACATAGCACATAGATGGGCAGAATGCTATATGGAGGAGCATTGCACAGGTGCAGAATACTGAACAACCACTCACGCACATAGCACATAGATGGGCAGAATGCTTTATGGAGGAGCATTGCACAGGTGCAGAATACTGAACAACCACTCACATCTCTAGCACATAGATGGACAAAATGCTACATGAAGGAGCATTACACAGGTCTATAATACTGATGAACAACCACTCACCCCCCTAGCACATAGATGGGCAGACTGCTATATGGAGGAGCATTACATAGGTGCAGAATACTGATGAACAACCACTCACCCACATAGATGGGTAGATTGCTATATGGAAGAGCATTACATAGATGCAGAATACTGATGAACAACCACTCACATCTCTAGTACATAGATAGGCAGACTTCTATATGGAGGAGCATTACATAGGTGCAGAATACTGAGGACTAACCACTCACAAACATAAACGGGTAGATTGCTATATGGAGGAGCATTACATATACACAGAATACTGATGAACAACCACTCACATCTCTAGTACATAGATGGGCAGATTGCTATGGGGTAGCATTGCACAGGTGCAGATTACTGATCAACCACTCACACCCCTAGCACATAGATGGGCAGATTGCTATATGGAGGAGCATCGCACAGGTGCAAAATACTGATGAACAACCACTCACACACATAGATGGGCAGATTGCTATATGAATGAGCATTACATAGGTGTAGAATACTGATGAACAACCACTCACATCTCTAGTACATAGATAGGCAGATTTCTATATGGAGGAGAATTGCACAGTTGCAGAATACTGATGAACAACCGCTCACAACCCTATCAGATGTTGGATGGGAGTGGCTGACTAGTATTATGCTTGCACATAAATAAGGCGTTTTAATAATTTCAAACTAAACTTTCAATAAATGCACTAAGAATATGATTATAAATAACATAAGACACAGACTGGATTATTCACACCACTATAAATATATACACAAGAAAATCGGAACAATCTCACTATTCCAGACGTCCGCAACAGAATGTCCTCAAAACATGGCAGGTTCTGATAATCAGAGGTCTCAAAAGGATTCCAGGTTCATCCATACTCTTCACTGTCCCTAATGAACCTTACACCACCTGTTAAAGCCTTAATACCCTAACACAGGGATCTGCTGCAGGAAGCTGTAAATCACTTCCTATATAGAGGGCAGCAGCTTCTACAGGGTCCTGTGCAGCACACAATGCCCAAGCAGCTCATCCTGGCACAGTACAGAACATGTAGTACCGCACTGTACTGCAGAGAGGCACTACTAGACAACCAATCAGTGCAGGGACTTCAGTAATATAAGGGTTTTACCAATGAAATGCCCATTCTTATTGGCTGGATTTTAAAGCAAAGTGCATGTCCTGCAGTTGTGGACTGTCGGCAATTGTAAGTGGACTCTGGTTTCTGATTACAATGACCAGGAAAAACCACTGTACAAGGGACCATGGTATAACTGGCAGGGGCAAATCCCTCTGTCTAGGGCCAAGGCTGTGTTCACATCACATTAGAGCTCTACGTTTGCTGGAAATAGTGGAAAGCAGACAGTGCCTACATCAAATTCATAAGACTCTATTCATCCGGCAGATGCCAAAAGAGGGACCCTTTAGCAGATTATGCCATCAATGGATGGGCATCCAGTAATAAATGCATACATCTGTCATATATGTGAATTTAAGCTATATACATACAGCCATGTGTGAGCTGTACCTGTACAAAACAGGTGCGAAAAACATCCCAAGGATACCCTCCATGTAACATGTGATGCTGCCGGCCCCACACTGCATGCAATCCTCTCCGACGAGAGTAGGGCACGCAGTGTGGAATACACAGAGAGCACACGGCCACAAAATAAAGGCATGGCAATGGGTACCTATGGGTGGTATATGCCACTTGTATGCCAGGAACCTCAAACACTTAAAAAAAAAAACTCTGTTTACAGTTTTTATGTCTGTTTTCCACTTACTTGAAGGTGGGGACTGATTTGTTAATTAAAAGGGAAGCGGTCAGCAGTTCTTTGCAATGTAAACCAATAGCAACGGTACAATTGTGTAGGAACTCTCTCTCTCTGAGGCTATGTTCACACGGATGAGCACGATATTGCGCAGAGAAACTCAGCCCGATATTGCGCTTCCCAATGTGCGTTTTACACACAGATATAAGGTGTTTTTCATTCAAAAAATGCCTCCCATCACTTCTGTGAAGTTGCGATCCTCAGGCGAGTATTTGACAAAGGTCAGAAAGGTTTTCCCCATTGATTTCAATGGGAAACATCACAATTGCTCGCACAGCACGCGACTGCACACAATGTCTTTTAAGGTCCCATTGAAAACAACGGGGAAGGCGTTTCGAGAGAATGCCATAAGACAGGACAGGCAGTGATTTTTTTGAAGCTCGCAGCATCGCTGTAAGGCTGGGTTCACACGGGGCGGATTTGTTGCGGTTTTGCTGCAGTTTTTCCGTTGCGGTTTTGCCGCAGAAGCAGTTCTGCGGCAAAACCGCTTCAAAGGTTATTTTTGTCTTTCATATTTTCTTACGTATTTTCGGCACGGAAAATCCGCAAGAGTTTTTTTCCGCAGCGCTTTTTTACTTTTGCAGCGGATTTTGCTGCATCCATAGAGGTCTATGGACCAAAAAGCGCTGCGGAAAGGTCAAAAGAGTTGACATGCTGCGTCTTCAAAAACCGCGCCGCAGCTGCATTTCCGCACTGCGGCAGTGCGGAAACAATCCGTCCTGTGAGAACAGCTTTTTGCCCAAACACATTTGCACTGCATTGTGCGGATATGCAACGGCAAACAGCGGCAGAACCGCAGCAAATCCGCCCTGTGTGAACCCAGGCTTAGGGGAAAACAACGTTCATGTAAATAACTCCATTCAAAAGAATGGATTTCACATTTGTACAAATTTTGTGTCTCTCACAAAATGTGACATTCGCCCTTGTGTGCGCGTAGCCTAACACTGCTTTTGCTTTGAATGTGGCTAAAAGCATACCTGTGTATTTGAACTTTGCTTCCTTTACATTTTCAGAGGGGGCCGGTGGGTGGGCTAGACCATCTCCTTGCTGCCTGTTTAGCCAGGAAGTCCGCCCCTCTTGCATCACCTGGCTACATCATCTTAGTAAAGGGTTTGAATTTTGCACCTTGAATGCTGTCATGGCCTCCGCCTACTACGTCATCCACATTGGGTACCGGCGCATGTGCAGATAATCTTAGGCATCATCCACACCAGGGGATGCTAAAGGGGCGGACATTCCAGCTGAACATGCAGCTAGCAGAGATGGTCCATTTTTAAAGTGCAAATACCCTGTTTCCCCAAAAATAAGACAGGGTCTTACATTATTTTTATTTATTTATTTATTTTTATTAACTGTTATTAGGGCTGATTTTTGGATTAGTTCTTATATTTACAGAATCCTCAAAAATCCTGAAAGATCATGCTGCATCCTCACACATCATGAAAAATTATGCTGGGGCTTATTTTTGGGGTAGGTCTTATTTTCAGGAAAACTGGGTACACAGTTATGCTTTTAGCCACATTCAAAGCAATAGCAGTGAGAGACAGTTCCTACATAAATGTACCGCTTGCTATTGGTTGACTTTGTTAAAAACTGCTGACAGGTTCCCTTTAAGAAAATCAATGACAAACTTAGACCCTGGCTAGCTGGTAATTATTGTAGACTGCTGAAAGCTCTACATTGTCCTAGTCTCATAGTAGTAACCATAAAGTAACACCGCCCTCACCAAAGCTGCTGTTCTCCCATAGTAGAAACGAGGTTCCTGTGGTGTCCATGCGACTGTTACAATGCCATATAGTACCCCAACATGCAACCATATCTGCTCACAATCCCCAAAGTGTCCCTAGACCGTAATATGCTCCAAGTACCCTGCTGCTGGTTAATGTGTCCGCACATATTAACACCACTAGTTTAATTCCAGACGATAGTAAAAATACAGCAGGTGGTGGGGATGATTAAAGCCACTACTTCTGCAATCAAGAAAAAGCAGGTCGAGTTCTTAGCTGATAACCCGGAGGAGGAGGGAGAAGTATTTTTTAACCCCTTCTGCCTTCTCCTATCACTAGTACATAGCGCTCAAGATGTGCTATGTACTAAAGAGCTGGGTCCCCTGGCACAGCAGAGCTACAGGGTCCTAGCAGACCCACATCAGCTCTGTCAGTAAATATTGTCACTACAGAGAATGTTTCCCCCTTGTAACCGGGGCTCCTATGGATGCCCCAGCTACAGTGGAAAAATGTCAACAAAAAAATTAAAAAAAAGACCATGTGAATATCCCCCAGAGGTCTTATAGGACGTCATGGGGGACATAGATAGTGAAAAAAAAAATTACATAAATAAGTAAAACAAAATTACAGCATACAATAAAAATATATACATAAGAAAGAAAATAATCCAAAACCGATGCCAACCAAAACTGTCGCTTTATGCGCCCTGCAATCCAAAACCATACATATTATATATCAAAACATCCAAAACAAAATGAGGAACCCAATACCATACTTTATTTTAGTGTAAAGATACTAATTTAAAAAAACTATAAATGTTTTTTTTTTTTAATCTTTTTTTTTTTAGCTTTTTACCCCCAGTAAAACAAAAGAGAACAGAAAAAAGTGAAAAAGAGATTTGAAAAATAGCCCTAAAAGTGTCTCGTCCGCCTGGTCCTAAAGGGCTAAAAAAGGAATCCGTGTGAGCAGCAATACAAGGCTGCAGCAAAATACTAATATTTTAGAAAATGTGAATTTTACCATTTCTTATATGTTGGGCTCTCAGGTAGCCGCATTACAAACGGACACACCCCTTTGTCGATCTGCTATATGGATTGTACTTACTATAGATGTCCTCAGAGTATTGAGTCTCTTCCAGGTTTGAATCCGACACTCTGATCCTTGCAAAGTAACACGGCCAACCTCTACCGCAGGGCGCTACTTATCACCAACCTAAAAACTTTGGGTCTTATACCGCAGGATTTGCTGAGGTCTTCTAAACAGCCATCTTGTCCAGAAAGTCATTACGCAATCCGATAAAGCTGCGTGTAGAGCCTGCAGGTCCATCTAATAACTGATCTCCAATGTGCTCCTTCCTCTTCCATTAACACACAGAAAGCAATTATCTAACACCGAGAAGAAAGTCATGAAGCCACAACTACATGAGTCTATGGATAGAAGTCACCCAGAGGAGCCGCACATCACCATAGCAGTATGGATTATGGATTAACACAATTAGCACATCTATGTGTGTTCTTCTCATGGCTAAGGGAAAGGTTCTGTATATTCCATCTGCAGGTTGTGTCCTTCTAGTGTAGATTGCCTGCTAGAAGATTTCACTATATCTATTGTAAAAGTTATACTCTTGGTTATACATTTGCTACAAGAACATCTGTTACCCTCAGGAGAGCAGGATCCTCTAGATCAGTCACTGCAACCTCCTTACTATAGGGGGAAAGCCTGAAAAAATGGTTCTACACCCAAGGGACCTCCAATCCAATTTCTAGATAAAGCTTTGAATAGGTATAGTATTCTGTAATTTTACTGACTACCCCATCAGTTTGCCATCAATACTGTAAAAGCGACTGTACTTGTTGGTTGGAAATCATTGCTCTATGTTAACATACAGGGGGTAGACAAAAATATGGAAACACCGTACAAAATGCAAGAGTTGCCCTCTAGACCCCAGCTTGGTTGAGAGCTTTCCTGCCAAATTTATGTTTACTTCACCTCTTGTTCACAGAAAAAGCCAAAAATACAATACCTGAAGGTCTGCAAAACAGACACGGTCGCCATAGGCACGATCGCTATAAGGCAGGCACAATCGCCATAGGGCAGGCGCAATGGCCGTAAGCCCTGAAGATATGCAGTCAGCCAGACAATAATGTGGAGGAGCAGATTGTTCTTGGCAGGCTAATATGCAGTCACCCACTCAACCCAGCCCAGATTGGGGAGGAGTGACTGCATATACTAATAGCCTGTACATGTGACCGATACCATAGATGCCAGCCATAGATGGGTGGTGACCCACCATACAGGATATCAACCCTGGCTGATTTAACAGCGGGTTGCCCTGTATCTCTAAAGTGGGCCACACTGGCTGACATCTTGGGCTCCCCCACCAACTAGCAAACTACATACAAAAGTAATAATGCATACTAATAAAATGCGGGTGTTAGTACTGCATTTTGGCCAAAACGCATAGGCTGACGGGCCGCGCCGAGGCCACACCGCTTCCGTCAGTACCTACGCTAACTGGCTGACTGCATATCTGTGAGTAATACTTCACCTCTTGCCCTGCTCTGGGTGGTTTTTGGAGCCAGCTGCTAACGGTAGCTGAGTGGCTCACACCCCTGACCACTGGAGTCTTGTTGCATGGACAGAGGTTCATTTATACCTGGCAGCATCTATATTCTATGACCTCCACTTATAATTGGCTATCCTATGTAACTTAAAGGGGTTGTCCCGCGAAAGCAAGTGGGGGTATACACTTCTGTATGGCCATATTAATGCACTTTGTAATGTACATCGTGCATTAATTATGAGCCATACAGAAGTTATTCACTTACCTGTTCCGTTGCTGGCGTCCCCGTCTCCATGGTGCCGTCTAATCTTCAGCGTCTAATCGCCCGATTAGACGCGCTTGCGCAGTCCTGTCTTCTGTCTTCTGAATGGGGCTGCTCGTGCCGGAGAGCTGCTCCTCGTAGCTCCGCCCCGTCACGTGTGCCGATTCCAGCCAATCAGGAGGCTGGAATCGGCAATGGACCGCACAGAAGACCTGCGGTCCACCGAGGGTGAAGATCCCGGCGGCCATCTTCACAAGGTAAGTAAGAAGTCACCGGAGCGCGGGGATTCGGGTAAGTACTACCCGTTTTTTTTTTTTATCCCTGCATCGGGTTTGTCTCGCGCCGAACGGGGGGGCTATTGAAAAAAAAAAACCCCGTTTCGGCGCGGGACAACCCCTTTAAGGCATTTATTTCGCACAGTGTTTCCATATTTGTGTCCACCCCCTGTATATACCAAGACACACTAAACCCAAGGCCTCCTGTGTCTAAGCTTGAGCGCAGGAAAAGGTATTTCTCTGCAGCGTTACGTCCCATTTCTTTAGAAACCTTTATATACTTTCCTTTTATCATCGGCTCCGGCTAATGCCCTGTGTGTGCTTTTTCCTGTAGTTGATAGAGTAACACTGTGCATTAATAATAATAGGCCGGCATGCCAGAGTATAGAATGGCTTTCAGCTTCAGGCATTAGCTATTTATAATAAGCTAAATATATGTGAAATGACAATTTAAAAGTACATTATTGGAAGACGGACAACTCCTTCTGACCGTAGGTACGAACTTGCCAGTCGGTGCTGGGAACAGACACTCAATAACAACAGGTAGTTATAGGGCAGGGAATGCTAAAAGGTTTGCGTTCGGTGCTGTAGAAGAAGTTTTAAACATTAGCAGAACTCTGTTGAAGAGCCGACGGTTACCACTGGGGCTTTCTAAATGGTTTGGGAGACCTGCCTTACATTCTTGGTATGTCAGTTGTGCCGTGCGTGCTGCCGCGTGGTCACTACTGGCCGTTAGCCATAAGCACGGTGATTGCACTAATGATATACGCCATCATGGCAAGTGACGGACATCAACAGGAAACAGTCACTGGATATTGGGGCGAGTGTCCTAAAACCAACACCATCTACGAGCCTTCAACACCCTATATGCAGTAGACCCGACTGTGGACCATCTGAACACAGATTCATGGGAATAGAGGACAAGACTCTAACTAGTTTGGACCCCTTCCAGACTCTTTCTGGATACACAGATTAGCATGCACATTTTACAGTTTTGCAGAACCATAGACCCTAAATTACCCAATGGAGGCCAATTTTGTTTCCGTTCAGGCGGTTTCACTGCATTGAATAGTGCAGGAGACCACATCATAGGATAGCACACGCCGGCCTCTCCCCACCCGCTACAAGCGGAGAGGCGCTGTCAGTCTTAATGCCGCAGACGGGGAAGGGCTGAACAGGGCCGCCGCCACGGCTTGGAGCGCAGCTCAGCGTCAAATTTCAAAGTGCATTTATTGTGAAATGCAGCAGTTTTAGAATAAAGCACTAACGGAGGGGACAGGCATCCACATCCTGGGCTTAGGCGGCATAAACCCGATATCAGAACCCCCTTAATGCCAGGCTTACACAAGCGTAATCTAATTGTGTATTACGAGCTCAATATAGGGGCGTATAATATGTGGCGAATGGAGTCAATGAAAGTACATTGATTTTCATCGATCCGTTCACACTTGTGTATATTCATTGCGTATAATGCATGCATAAAAAGGACGCATGCTCTACTTTGCTGCGTATTATGCGCGATAGAGCCCTATTGTTCTCTATGGATGCGTAAGAAAGGGCTGTAAATATGTAATTACATTGCAACACTTAGAGACAATAGAAGGAAAGTTTAAAAAAAGAGAGAATAAAACCAGGAAGCCAGCGCATGGCAGCGTGCGTGAGATATGCTGCCGTCATGCGCAAACGCAGTAATATGCAGCATTTTACCATACAGTCGGGTGCGCCCGACCCAAGTCTGACCTGTCAGAAGTATTGCGCAGTAATGTATTATTACCACTGTAATGATACAGCACTGTACGTAAAACGGGGCTAATGATGAGCAGTGCCTGGTATATACGGAGGAGTTGTCACGCTCTATGTACCAGTTGGATCGCACCCCTCATTTCTCATAGGGTCTTGGTAATATATAAGCAGCCACCCGAGTGCTGGCTATGGCATCGTAGCTCTGCAGCAGTCCTCCACGCAGCCATCTTTACCCTAGGAGGCTCCTCCGCCCCGCTGAATATATTAATTCTGTACAGGTGCTCACGGTGGAAACACAACCTTCCCTGCTGGACAGAAACCTTCAGATTAATTCACTGTAAAAATACTTGGCAGACGGCGGGTCAGACATAGGAAGTCGGCGGTGGCGGCCAAGCGTACAGCTCCCTGCGACTGTCAACGGACATTCAAAAATTCTGTGGCTGACTGCTAAATAAGAAATTCTACAAGAACGGGGAGGCGGTGAAACCTAATCCAACGCAAAGATTGTTTTTTAAGTTCAGAAAAGTATGGCTTTATTATAAGAGCAGTGTAATAAATCATTAATATACAGCGGGCATCACTTGTAGGGACTCAAATGGGAGAAGTTAGATTGTAAATCCAAGGAATTTGCGACACCACTTTTATGCCATGCAGTCATTTTCATCGATTGGTGCAATCTGCTCAAAATGGAATACATAATGGGCAACAATTTCATAATATTTAACGCAACTTACACCGGCCGGCGAAATAAAATGCAAGCCAGAGAAGTGATATTGAAAATTTTTTTTACGAAAATCCCCCCAGAATTTATGCCACTCAAGCAGTGGGGTCAAATTGGGCAAAAATGTAGCAAGTTTTTAAAAAATTCACATTTGCGAAGTTCAATAGCTCCAACTGCTTTAACAAAAAAAAGCTGCATCCCCCCATCCTCTGCCGCAGGGATACAGTATTGCCCCTGCCGTTCTCCTGGGGTTTGGTTGCAGCAGTCAGGTGACTTCCTGTGACAACATCATCCAAAATCATAGTTTGCAACGTAATCGGCCGTTCTCCTGGCATAAGCGATCACATCCTGCCCGCCATGATGCCAGGAGTTCTGAACATTGACCCTGAAGCCTCTGATGGGGACTTCCTGTGACATCAACATCCACAACAAACACCAGGATGATGGTGGGGTTGCAGGGCTGGATCCCCGCGGCAGAGGAGCGGTAAGTACTGCTCTTTTTGTTATTTTAATGCAGCTATTGGGGAAATGTTGTCTGGTAACCAGATAACCCCAAACTGCCTAAAAATAAACCATGGTCACATATCCTATCAGACATCAAAACTGATAAGCATTGCACAAATTAGCCCAAAACTGGCACAAATGGGAAAAAAGCACACAAATATTAAGACAAAATAAAAACCCGCATTTTACACCAAAAAAAAAGCACCAAAGGTAATTTCTAGATCTTGAAAGAAAAATACACCTAATTTTTGACTTAGCATGTATTCCCTTTCTTTACCCCCTTTTAGCTACAGGCAAGACCAGCAGTAAGAACATCATGAAAGTAAAAATTCTTCTCGGCGTCAAATGAGAAATGCAAAATAAGTGCATTACAGAGCACCCTTTGCACTAAGCAGGTGGCCCACTAGTGTGAGGGCCTGCAGAGCCAGACCGTTTGGAATCTGTATTACATGTCCCAGCATACCCTGTGCTGCCATGCATTATGATTGGATGGAGACCATGAGGGCGCAGCAATCAGCCAGTGAATACATTCAATGAATGCCTCTCATTTTGTGGCAGGATTTATTTCAGCCCCCAACTCATCTGGACCAAAGGGAGTAAAAACAGAGAACGGAGACATTGAACGAGATTAGCATTTTAGTTTCCACATTTTGGGCAAGAAGCGACAAGAAAACAGAAGTTCACTATGAAGAAAAGTGGAGTAAAGTTGAAGTGTTGCGACTGCGTTCCTCCGGGGGTATTTAGAATATGTCGCTGACACAATTTCAAGACGTTTGACATTTTATTTGCATTTGTTATACAGCTGCAAAGACATGAATGGGAGAGTTGGCGTGACAATCATAGTGTGAAGCAGGCTGCTACAAGAACAGATGTGACTACGAGTTGTGGGGGTGGGTGACTAATTTTTGGGCAGGAAATTTCTTGGAAAAGTGGTTTGATGTCCTGCATAGAATGGAGATGGCCTTTTAATATATAGAAACCACAGAGCAATATAAGGGCCCCTAAAACAGCCTGCACCAGTCTCCATCCCTGTTACGTAGGTCTGGCTATAGGATGTAGCCATGAAGTATTGGAGATCTACCGTAGAACAGCTCTGAAAGCACAAACTCCATGTACAGCGCTGGGCTAATATTTCAGGCAGGTGTGGACAATGTTGCGAAATAAGGATACTTTCTAAGGGGCCCCCCACCACCCCTCCCTCACACAGACATTTTTGCACAGAGTTTAGTGCTGCCTTTTCAGCGCTGCGCTAAATGTTGCACAACACCCCCATTCGTTTCAATGGGCCTGTTCACACAAGCGTCAAAACGCTGCGCTATGACAGCGATGCATGTTCTGTCTTTGACCATTTTTAGACGCACGTCGCCCATTGAAATAAATGGGCAGCAGTGAAAATGTGGCACAACTTGGTACAATGTACTTGGTGGTGCTGTCCTGGTCCCCCCTGCTGCTCTCCGGACCTCGGGGCAGGCTGCCGGGCACTTGTCATGGCTGACAAGGCATTTATTGCTGGTGATGGGGATTGATATCCCCGCCTCCAGCAAGATATTGCTCTGATTGTCTGAGGCCGCTCAGTGTCATGTATTTTTGACATAGCATTACATCATACTGCGATCAGGATGGCTTGATAGGCATTCTGCCAAGACAGCCCTCGGGGCCTTTCAGAAGGCCCCCGGCTACCCTGACTCCCACACAGATCCATGCGATCTCATCACATTTAAATGCAGATTTACGGTAAATGCCACTGTCAGAATTGACAGCGATATTTAAAGGGTTAGCAGCTCCGATTAGCAGCGGCTGATCGGAGCTGTTGTCGCTGGGTGTCGGCTGTAAGAAGCAGCCTGCGCCCATGTTGTATGATAATTGATCGCCACGCGATCTTCCTTCATACATACCCTGACGCTGCAGGATGTAAATGTACGCCCGGCAGCATTAAGTAGTTAAAAAATAGACTTTTTAGGTCAAGAGAAAAAAAAAAAAGACACAGCAAAAAAAAATTTCGTAGCTGAAGAAAAAATATATACATGTAGGGCCATAAAACCACCACATGCGCCAAAAACCGGCGTCCCTGCGTTGGTAATGCGCAGGCGCAAGACTGTATTCAACTTTCCCGGTACTCCAAACGGAGAAAACAGGGAGAAAACTCACTGTCACAAATTCGTTTAAACTGCGCATGCGCAGCGAATGCGTCCACCCAGCGAAAGATTCTATCCAACTGTCGCTGTTTTTTGGCGGATAATGGCAAAACAACTTTGCACACAGAAGGGGTGGTTAGTGTGCCAGGGTCCCTACCCCGGTCCGTCCAATCTGCAGGTTCGGCTCACACTTTAAAGGATTTTATCTAATTGTATTCATGTGTTGTCTGTTTTTATTGGTTCAGGCGTGTGTCTTGTCTGTATATAAAGATGTGTATATGTATTATGTCAATGAACTTGACAAAGACCACAGCTATTCAAGTGGTCGAAACGTTGTATGTGCTGGGTGGATTAAAGTTTTCCTTTGAAATAACTTCCGTGGATGCTGCTTCACGTTCTTCAATTTCTGGACTACATTTGTTCCGGGACTCTGGATCCAGAACCGGCTGTAGAAGCACGCATTTCTTGCCTTGTGGTTTCCTCCCTCCTATTGATAGAGGTATTGTGTGTGCTGTTGTCAATCCCATTGTCTGCAGTGTATGAAGGCAATTTAAGCATTTGGTTTGCTCCATTTTGGCACATTTTGCCCCTCTGTTTTTGACAGAGGGTGTGGTCTAGTTGGACTCTTTATAAACTCACAATGTTTTTGTACAAGCCCACCCAAGTACTGCGCTGGCGTAACTTCTGTCAGCCATTTATTATCAGACCTCATTGACTTCTTTCTGCTGTGCTCTTTTGCTGTCAATGCTGTTGCAGGATGTGTGATACACTTGTTGCATTTTGCACTGCTGTAGGACAAAAAAATAATAATTGCATAGCCCAAAACTGACTTTAATTAGGCCTCCCATCAATAAAATCAGCCCCCTAATGTCTGCCTACACCTTTTGGACACTTCTAAGTAATTAGTGTAAGGTAATTTGAAAGATCCAATATCAATGACAGTTCCAATGTCACATTATCCCATGTGGCCAGGACTGATAGGTAGCCAATGCTGCCGGGATATTTTGTATAGAATTTGACCAATTAGGCATCTAAACCCTACAATCATTTGTCGGCTCCTGTATTAATCCATGTTAAACAATGCACAGGCAAATGTGAAAACTGCTGTTCTAGTAAACCAAGTCAATATCAATTCTGTTTCGCTGCCCGAGAAGTGCTGACACAGCAGATATGAAGAAGGTAGCTGCATAGTAGCGCGCTAGCAGCAGCAGCATGTGTGAAGATTAACATACTTACCTAAGGCTTGGTTCACACAACAGTGGTGGTGCAACCCTTAAAGGGGTTGTCCCGCGGCAGCAAGTGGGTCTATACACTTCTGTATGGCCATATTAATGCACTTTGTAATGTACATTGTGCATTAATTATGAGCCATACAGAAGTTATAAAAAGTTTTATACTTACCTGCTCCGTTGCTAGCGTCCTCGTCTCCATGGAGCCGACTAATTTTTGGCCTCCGATGGCCAAATTAGCCGCGCTTGCGCAGTCCGGGTCTTCAGCAGTCTTCCATGGAGCCGCTCGTGCCAGAGAGCGGCTCCGTGTAGCTCCGCCCCGTCACGTGCCGATTCCAGCCAATCAGGAGGCTGGAATCGGCAGTGGACCGCACAGAAGAGCTGCGGTCCACGAAGGTAGAAGATCCCGGCGGCCATCTTCAGCAGGTGAGTATGAAGACGCCGGACCGCCGGGATTCAGGTAAGCGCTGTGCGGGTGGTTTTTTTAACCCCTGCATCGGGGTTGTCTCGCGCCGAACGGGGGGGGGGGGGGGGGTTAAAAAAAAAAAAAACCCGTTTCGGCGCGGGACATCTCCTTTAACTATTCAAGTACTGGATGTGTCGTTTAAAACTCCTTCACAGACACCCCTGAATCCAAATGAGGGCTCGGAATTGTTACAGTGAATCTGTACTAAATGGCCACTTTATTAGAAACCCCTGCCCTTTCACGATTGGTGCTTTCCGCTTAGACACGTGACTCCAGAGCGCTGCATACAATCAGGTGAACAGGTTTTATATGGATCAGTTTAAATCCAAATCCATATTCTGAGAAAATCCAAAAATCTGAGCGACTTCAAATGAAGCTTGGTCAACGATGCTAGACTAGCCAGGATATCAAACACTGCCAACCTTGTGGCATTTTATTGTGTGATGGTATTAAAATGATACCAAGAATGGTGTGATCAAGAAAAAAACATCCAGTAAAAGGGGATCCTGTAGATATAAACAACTCATCAAAGAAAGGGGTCAGAGGAGGATGTCAAGAATCGGTCTCATGAGCAGGGGGCACGCAGTAATGAAATTGTAGCTAAATACAACACTGGTGCTGCAACTAATGTGTCCGAAAGCACAAATTGTCATTCATTAGCACAGATGGGCTATTATAGCAGATAACTAGAGATGAGCGAGCGTACTCGCTAAGGACAATTGCTCGATCGAGCATTGTCCTTAGTGAGTATCTCCCCGCTCGGGAGAAAAGGTTCGGCTGCCGGCGCGGGTGAGAGTTGAGTTGCGGCAGTCAGCAGGGGGAGAGAGATATCTCCCCTAAGTTCTTCCCTGCTCTCCCTCGCAGCTCCCTGCCCGCCGCCGAATCTTTGCTCCCGAGCGGGCAGGTACTCGCTAAGGGCAATGCTCGCTCGAGCAATTGCCCTTAGCAAGTATGCTCGCTCATCTCTAGAGATAACCAGTTCCAGTGCCATTGCTGTCTAAAGGCTTATTCACAGGAGCGTATATCGGTTGCCGTTTTCACGGCCGGACGATATACGCTACCATCTGAGCTGTCTTCCCCCTCACTGTCTCTCTGCCTCTCTCCTCCCCACGATGAATTACTGCGGTTCTGAATGCCCTACTAGATGGGGGTCTAATAAAGTGGCCATTCAGTGTATCAGCCAGACTGTATAACCGCTCCGTTATTCACACAGTCTCCGAGAACCCCTTTAATGGCAGCAGAAAGGCAGCTGCTAAGCCGGAGTATGTGACGTTAATTACTGCGGAATTAAACAGGGCAGAATGAACCAGTTATT
Organism: Eleutherodactylus coqui; assembly: GCF_035609145.1. Taxonomy (NCBI): domain Eukaryota; kingdom Metazoa; phylum Chordata; class Amphibia; order Anura; family Eleutherodactylidae; genus Eleutherodactylus; species Eleutherodactylus coqui. The sequence goes on along the minus strand of NC_089846.1, from coordinate 113,149,357 downwards.
TATTACACTGCAATAAGTTACGAATGCCCTATAGAAGGATTTCCCAGGCGGCAGTGAACGGGTTAAGACTGCAGGCGCAGCTGCCGTTCTGTGACATAAAAATAAAAAAGCAGGAAGGGAACTGCAAACCAAGTATTAAATCTTTGGGACCGGCTGGAATATGATGTCATGGTTTCCCAGGCCGGCTGTGATTGGCGCAGCTATTCAGCATCTGCTGAGGGCTCAAGGCTGTCTATATGCCCGTGGTACAAACCTTTCACGGCGGCTTTGAATGGCGCACGGTTGTCGTGACAACCCGAATAGTGTCAGGGCCCGATAACAGAATAATGAGGTTGTCTGCTAGAGCAAGGCTGAATCCCGGCCCTAAAACATGTGTAATTACTAATACCTCTTGGAAGGCGCTGCTTTCAAAGAACCCAAATCTATTCATAATGCATTCCTCCCACAAAGGGGAGTGCGCCGGGCTGGAGGGGCGCAGTCCTTGTAGGGAGGGGCCACAATGGATTCCCCATAATCACAGCCAATGTAGGAGAAAATCATCCCTATTAACTACATACTGAATACAGTGTGTCAGCAGACAGGATCCAAGGTTGTTTAACCCCTTAATGACTGGAGGACACTTTTTAGGGATTTTACCCATGTGGTGGTTTCACTATTGCTTTTTTTTTTTTTTCTTCAGCTACCAGAATTATTTTTGCTGTGTTTTTCTCCCCGTTACATATAGTTCTATTTTTTAATATTGTCTTTTATTTTATAAGGCTGGCTCTATACGGGCGACAAAAATCACGCGATTTTCATCTGCTGCGATAGTTTGTAAAAAGGCAGGATCTGAAACCGATGATTGACAATGGTTTCCTTCCCGTCTGCGATGTTTTCACTGATGTGATGTTGGGAGGATAAAAAAAATGATGGCATGCTTTATCTTTCTGCGAAGCGCTATTTTTTTTATCTCCCCTGTATTCCTATGGAGGCTTCTTTTTATCGCACTGCAACGCTACAAACGCGCATTGCGATGTGATTTCAATTTTACAGAGTCTTGTTGACTTATGCGATAAAAAAATTGTGCGATTTTATCACGGGCGGCAGCGATGCGAGATTATTCTCAAAAAAAAAAAAAAAAAAGCATCTCTGACGCTCACAAATCACAGTGAATAAAAATGCGATTTTTGCCGAGATTTTCTCGCGGCAAAATCGCGATTGCCCGCATGGAGGCCGCCTTTGGAGTAAAATGGTCAAAAGAATTGTTTGTTAAAAATTTTTAGTGGCTTATTTTTTAGAAAAAGTATATTTATGCTAAAATAAAGTACAGGAATGGGTTCCTCATTTTGTTTCGGACGTTTTGATATATAATTTTTAGAGCCTCGGATTACAGGATGTATATGGCAGCAGTTTTGGTTGGCAGCAGTGAGTAATTTTTATTTTTTTTTAATATACATATTTTTATTGTATTCTGTGATTTTTTTTTTTTACTTATTTTTGCAACTTTTTTTTTTAATTTCACCCCTTTCCACTTTAGCTGTTAGGACCTGCAGCTCTGCCTCGCCAGGGGACACCTGGTGGTCACGTGATCGCAAGGTCGCGTAGTGAAAGTAACACCTCCACTCTCTCTCTTCACTACATACAGTGTTTTTCCGAAAATAGGTCCTACCCTGATAGTAAGACCTAACAGGGTTTCGGGGAGGCTTGAAATACAAGGCCTCCCCAGTAAATAGGACCTAGCTAATGTGCCCGTAAAAAAAAAAAATCAATACTCACCTGGAGCGCGGCGTCCCAATGGTCTCCGGCGGTGGTGCAGCAGCACGGCGTCCTCGTCGTTTTACAGCTGATCTTCTACTGGTGACGGGGCTTTGAATACCCAGCCTCCAGCAAAGTGAGCGCTGTGATTGGCTAATCAAGCGCCGGCAGCCAATAACAGCCGGCGCTCGATGAGCCAATCACAGCTATTCGGTGAATTACATAACAAGGGGTTAATATACTGCAAATGACATAATGGAAATTCATGTAAATATTTGACCACAGCGGGTGGGTTTACACCAGTCTGACAAATATTATTAAAAGGGGTATTCCCATCTCAGGAATCCTATTTCAATGTGTTTGAAATTGTAATACAATGCATTTACCCATTAGATGTTTATTTCCAAAATGCTCCGTTCTCCAGATTTGCAGCTATTGATTCTTTGGTCCCCTGGTTGTTTACTGCTCGCTGCCATGGAAACAGACCACCTCTCCTATGGAAAGAAATAGCACAGCACAACGGTAGGTGGTGCCCGGGTCAAAAGCTAGTGGGCATGCTCTCCTGAGATCCTGGCCATCAAATTTAGATGAAAGAAGTTCCGGCCTGCTTTGCCATCTCTTTCCATAGGAGAGGTGATCTGCTTCCCTGGCAACAAACAGTAAATAACCAGAGGTCAGAGGAATCAAAAGCTGCAATATCTGGAGAACGGAGCATTTTGGAAATAAACATCTTATGGGCAAATGCATTGTTTTGCAATACTAAACACATTGAAAAAAGGAAAACCTGGGATGGGAATACCCCTTTAAGTTGCTTTCATACCTTAAAGGGGTATTCTCGCGCCGAAACGTTTTTGTTTTTTTTACCATAGGCCCCCCGTTCGGCGCAGGACAACCCCAAAGGATGTGTTAAAAAAAAAAAAAAAATGTTATTACTTACCTGAATCCCCGCTCTGCGACATCTTCCTTCTTCTTCCTTCACCAAGATGGCCGCCGGGATCTTCACCCACGATGCACCGCGGGTCTTCTCCCATGGTGCCCCGTGGGCTCTGTGCGGTCCATTGCCGATTCCAGCCTCCTGATTGGCTGGAATCGGCACACGTGACGGGGCGGAGCTACGAGGACTAGCTCTCCGGCACGAGCGGCCCCATTCACCAGGAAGAAGACCGCACAGCGCAAGCGCGTCTAAAAAAGCAAGAAGACATCAGAATTAGACGGATCCATGGCGACGGGGACGCTAGCAACGGAGCAGGTAAGTGAATAACGTCTGTATGGCTCATATTTAATGCACGATGTATATTACAAAGTGCATTAATATGGCCATACAGAAGTGTATAACCCCACTTGCTGCAGCTAGACAACCCCTTTAACTTTAGTCTACATTTATTATTGGCGTGAGAAAAGCTCAGTGTTTATACAGTAAATAGAACCTTATACCCCAAAGGCTAATTGGGTCTCCGTTTAATGTAGTAAAAAGAAACAAAAACAAAAAAAAACGGAAACCACCTGAATAATGCAGGAGACCGCGCTATTCTATGCAGTAGTATCCAGTGAGAAAAAAAACACAAACTTTACAATGGCGGTCTATGGACAAGAAGTAGCCCTAGGTGGTATCAATTAAACACCTACTTCTGAGATTTCCATCAAGAATTAATCTAATGGCGACCTCAGATGTACAACGAAGGTGTTTGTAGTAGTATGAAAGGAGCTTAGACCTCCTTCCCACGAGCGTGACGGGGTCCGCCGCGTAATATTACGCAGTGAAGCCCGTCACGGCGCCCCCCAGAGCCCCTATACTTACCTGCGGGAGATAGCGTGAAATCGCTTCCCCGCCCACCACCGCCGCGTCACCGCCCGTCACCGCCCACCACCGCCGCGTCACCGAGCGTGTCACGTGACGCGGCCGGCCGTGTCACGTGACGCGGCCGGCCGCGTCATTTGGCGTCAGATGACGCGCGGCGGTGGGCGGGAAAGCGTTTTTTCACGCTATCTCCCGCTGGTTACAGCGGGAGATAGCGTGAACGGACGGCTTCCATTGACTGCAATGGAAGCCGTCAGTGCGTACAGCCCGTCCTCACCCGCAGAAAATAGAGCATGCTGCGGGTGAGGACGGGAGAAATCGCGGTGCGTAATTCCGCGCTGAAATTACGCATCGTGAGCATTGTGCTATTAGGTTCAATAGAACCTAATAGCTGCGGGCAACGCAGCGGATTTTCACCGCGAATTACGCGGCGGAAATCCGTTCGTGGGAAGGAGGCCTTATTCATGTCCACAGACATCAGCCTGGGCTCTGCACCTACAAAGACATTAAGTTAGGACTTGTTGCTGTCCCTGTAGAAGTCCTTGCGGCTGCTAGGGGACATCCACACACGGCATAAACGCTGTAGATTATGACAAGCGCAAAATCCACAGCGCTCACAATAGCAGCATTTACTATAATATCAACCACGATATAAACTGCTCTGCAAGGTTAATCTCAATCCCGCATTTCAATTCAAACTACAGATTTCACTGTAAGGCTGGGTTCACACTGGGCGGATTCCGGGCGGAAATCTCACGGTTTGGCCATAACGAAAAACCGTGAGATTTCCGCCGGGAATCAGCTGCTTCAAAACCCGCGGCACTTAGCTGCAGGTTTTGAAGCAGCCTGGCCACTCGCTTTTACGTTGTGGCCGGCGCTCTCATAGAGGGGAGCGCAGCGGAAGAAAGAAAAAATGAACATGCTGCAGATGGCGAATCTGCGCCACAGCGCCGGCTTTGCCACGGCAGATTCGCTGTCCGGTGTGGACGAGATTTCTGAGAACTCTCGTGCACATGGCTGTCCAATACAGGGATTAGCGGCCGCAGGCGGATTAGCCGCGGCGCAAATCCGGACGGAATTTCCTTGGCAAATCCGCCCAGTGTGAACCTAGCCTAAGCAATGCCTCACTAATAGCACTGCCATCGACAATGTCCCCTTCTCATAGTCATATATTGCAATCGGGAAGGCGATGGCTGTGAATAACCGTCGTTTGATGGTGATGGAGACATCCTTGCACTTCCATATTGGTCCATGCTCACCACGGCCGTACGCCTCAGTGCTAATAGCTGTGTTATCTCACCCGTTGAGCTGCCACTACGATTGATGAGAGACCCAAGTAATAAAGGTCAACAGCAAGGAACTCAAAGTGGTTACCAGTTTATGTGGACGTCCTTGTTGGCGGCCGTCATGAGCTTTGTCTTCTTGATGTTTAGCTGAAGTCCCATCTTCTCACTTGTAGCTTCAGGATCAGCGTCTTCAGATGCTACCAGAGTTGTATCATCTGCAGATCTTAGATTAGTGATGGCTCTTCCACCTATTTCCAACCCAATACCCTGATCAGTTAAGGCCGGCTGCACACGGGCAGATTTGCAATGCGGAATTCGGAGCAAATACCGTCCATGGCATGCCCTTGAAAACCGCCTTTTCCTGCAAACGAGTGGAAATCAATTGCCATTTTTCCGTTCGCGGAGGAAAAACAGCAACGTGTTCTATTTTTAAGCGGATATCGCGCAGACGTCTTCCATTAAAAATCTGTACTGCACATATCTGATGGCTCACCGTGCGGACCATCCCCAGTGCGGAAAACGAAGAAATGACAGGTACGTGCAGATGCCAGCCGGGCACAGGGTCAGATTCAGCTGCGGGCTCTTGCATGCGGAATCCCACGCAGTCGAGTGCAGCCGGCCTTAGTCCAGCCGTCTCATGATCACTTTGGCATAGGGGTTGAAAAGAAAAGGAGAGCGGATGCATCCCTGTTTTGTGCCATTTTTGATCTTTAACCATTCTGTAGCCTCAAACCCGGTTGTCACTGTGGCTTCATGATTGCTGTGGAGGGACCTGATCACCGTGATATAGTGTGCTGGTACTCCAACCTCCGCAGTGCTTCCCAAAGCTCATCATGCTCAATACAGACGAAAGCCTTGGTGTAATCAATGAAACACAAGTAGAGCTTCTTCTGATACGCTCCTGCCTTTTCCATGGTTCACCTCCGGTTTGCGATGTGGTCACAGGTCCCTCTGCCCTTGCGGAATCCATCATCAAGAAGTTCCTGGACAGCTTTGTAAAACAGACATACCCCTTTGTTGGGCTCATTCACACAAGCGCATATACACCGAGTATTGCGCACATGTAATACTCTGTCAATAGAACCTATTGATTTCAAACAGTTCATTCACAGGACTATTTTTTCACATGCTTTGCGATCGTGGCATGTCCTCTTTCTGTGCATACTACGCACAGTAGGAGCCCATTGAAATCAATGAGCATAAGTAAATACGTGCAAAATATGTGTATAGGCTACGTATTTACGCACAAAATCAATGGGGTAAAAAGACGACCAGGAAAATGCAGCGCTACATTGTATTCTGGCCGTGAATGTATGGCGTGTTCACGGACCGAACTACACACACGCCCTCGTGAACGCACCCTATGGGAACTGTATTTGACATTCAAAGTAAAAGCTTTTCCCAAAGTACAAGTTAAGCTCAGGCCATTAACGTGATCTGTTCAGGGCTTAAGGGATTCATTCCGACTCACTAATGAAAGATCTGCAAACACCGAGCAGTACCTAACGAGCACTGAAGGTGACTACACGGGAGAAGTATGTGTTTTGGGAAGCGCCATCACACCCCAATGTAGAAAAGCGTGCCCCTGTCCATCATTAGCAGCCTATTCGCGGATCCCCCACCTAATTGTGGCACTCGAGAGGCTCAGGTATCCCTTCGCAATATGCTACTGTTAGACGCATATTCCCCCATTCTATAATATATATATATATATATATATATATATATATATATATATACACACACACACACTGTAAATGGAACATGATCAATTCCCACAAGGTGGCGGCTCTCTAGTAAAGCTTTCCTATATAGGCTGTCAGTCAGCAGGAGACTTGGCGACCACGATGAAAACATAATCGCTTAAATTGAAGATCCGCACACCGAAAAATACCAGGGGGCTAGGAGGGCTGCAAAGAAAAAAAAAAAAACTCCTAGAGCTGCCAAGTTTTCGTGTGAAACTACTAAGGATACGTTCAAACTTGGCAGAAATAGTGCAGATTTTCCACAGTGGAAAAACAGCACCAAAATCCACTTAAACCCCCTCATAATCCACACCATGGGTGCTGATCAGCAGCCGATTTCACCCCTTCTATTTAAAAGGGCAAATCAGCTGCGGATCCAGACCAGTAGTGCAGGTTTCCCACTGCAGAAGATCTGCGCCATTTCCGCTACCCTAAAGGTTTACTTACAGGAGCAGTTTTCGCATCCATGAGCCGTCCGTATTTGTAACAGCTCACTGACTCACTACAGACAATGGCGCTGTACACATGCAATGTACATGGACTGTACGGAAAAAAGAAAAATCGCAGTATGTCCTGTTCTAATTTAACGCCTCAGACTAGAATCGCCAATTCAAGCGAGTAGGTGTGCAAAAAAGCTGGAGCGAATACCGAGGGCATCCATGTGCGATTCGTTTTTCAATGACCACTGGCAAGTGATTCTAGAGAAATAAATTGAGCCTTTTTCAGGTATTTTTTTTGGCACACAAGAAAAAAAACACGGATGATACGCGGACGTAAAAAAAAAGGGCACACAATTCATAGGGATGTCACATGGACATAGACGTGCATTAAAAGCGCACCATTTTTCACGCACCAAAAATGGATAGGTTGGTGTGAGTGCGGTCTGACAGGATTCCATCTCTAATCGCTTTTGTTTCAGTCAATACAGCACTTAAATGTTCATAAATTATCATGAAGAATCTTTACTTAAAAGGTTGTGCTGCGAATTTCCTCTGTTATTCCTACTGGAAATCTATGAATAACTAGGCAAGTGGATGTTATCACTCCCTGGTAAGTAAAGGCGCTATATATTGTGAAACTGTCCAGCCAGCGCGCTCAGACTGCAGGGACACACCGTATTAACAAGGGGAATGTTAATATGTAGATGGTAATTCACACATACATTCCCAGAGGAACAACAGAGGAACGGCGCTGACATATCTGTTGTAGTAAATATATACACCAATCTGCAGCATCTTTTGCTACATCTGTGTTGTACTACTCCCTATCCCTCCCCTTGCCTATAGCCTCACACATTCAGAACTAACCGTACAATGTCAGACCAAGTAGGGGCATCCCTTAATGACAAGTAGAAAGGGTAAAAAGGGGCTTGACAGAGTTTTGCTAGGGCAGCCTATGGGGTCCCCCATGGTGTAAAACAACAAAACAGCTGATACCTCATCCCAGCATGTCCCCCATCGGCGGCCTCCCTGTTAACGTCATCTTGACTGCAGCCTGAACCGTCTCCAAACAAGCTGCTGCTGCGGCCAATGACAACACTCGGTGATCACCACTGAACGCTGTCATTGGCTGCAGCAGCATGTTTACAGGATGTCACAGACATACTGCAGCCTGTAAACACCACAGCGGAGCCCGAAGCCAGTGGCAGGGGACAAGCGGGCATTAGCAGCTGTTTATTTTTTATTGTGCACCATGGAGAACCCATTTGGGCTCCTTCACTCTGACAATCATGATGTTGCTGCAAAAACAATTGTTGCATTATCGCAGTTTTGGTCAGGCGATTTGAGCGTTAACAATGCTTTTTCGTGAAAAATTGGGCGTCGCTATAGCTTACGATTTTCTCGCGCAATAGACAATTGTCACTTTTTTATTCTGTTAATGTATTCAGTAATGTGTTTGATATTTATTTTTATTATATATGTACTTTTTACTCTTTATTTCCAACTTTCATGTTTTCCCCATTTCCTCATTTACTTTTCTGAAATTTATTCTTTTGTACAAATCATCTAGTTTGTATGTATTAATCCAGCTGAACGGATGAAGGGGTTGTTCCCGAAATATGTTTTCACATTGTTCAATAAAAAGTTCTTCACTACCTGAACTGTCAGAAAGTTTTTTCTAATATCTAACCAGACGGCGCACCGCCTGGGTGGGTGTAATAGAACAAGAGAGTAGGACTAAAAGCTGGCGGTGGAGGAGGCGCAGCACTCCAGGTTAGACCATGTAGGAAGTGACCAAAGGGGTGCAAAACTTCTCCTTTTATTTCATAAAATAGGTGATCAGCATATGAAGACGCGTTTCGGGGAGAACCCCTTCATCAGTTCAGCTGGTGTGTAAAACATACTAGTAAATGCTAGATTCATGAAGCCCTTGTGGCACTTCTTCTGACACATACAGAATAGCATGACTCACGCGGACCGGGTGTTGTTTTGCCCCTCTGACCCATTAATGAATCTGGTGCATGCCCTGTGGAACAGACTAGCGCAAACATTCGCATTGTGCAGGCGTAATAAATCATTCTCATGTGTTATTTTCGCTGATGAAAAACTGGTTGACAAAATGACACTTGTTAGAATGCGCTCCAGTGTTTCTTATTGATGAGCCCCTCCAGTTTTAGCATTATTCTATCAGATCGGTAGAGACCAGTCAGCAAACAGTGGAGGTCAGTGAACCCAAGCAATCTCCGGACTGAAAGGGCCCTGAAGCCGGGCTGTCCTTTGTCTATAGCTTGCAGATCCAGATGCTGATATCGCAGTCCATGGACGCCCACAATGCCATCTTTTGTCTTTACCCTTGGGACCAACTCAGAGAAAACTTATTAGAATATTGCAATTCTAAATATAAGCACTTGGTTTATTTTCAGTGACTGATGCTGAAGCTCAAAAATGAGAAGGAATACCATGCTGTGTAAATCACAGCTCAGCATTCAGAAATACTCTAAATGTTATCTAAAATTAGCCGATTCTTTCATATCACCCGATGTCATATACCTCCACTAAGTACATACTGACCACTAGAGATGAGCAAGCATACTGGCTAAGGCAAACTAATCGAGCGAGTAGTGCCTTATTCGAGTACCTGCCCGCTCGTCTCTAAAGATTCGGCTGCCGGCGCGGGTGAGCGGTGAGTTGCGGGAGTGAGCAGGGGGGAGCGGGGGGGAGAGAGTGAGAGAGAGACTCCCCCCGCCATTCTACCCCCGCCTGCCACTCCCCGCCCCCCGCTGGCAGCCGAATCTTTAGAGACGAGCGGGCAGGTACTCGAATAAGGCACTACTCGCTCGATTAGTTTGCCTTAGCGAGTATGCTCGCTCATCTCTACTGGCCACGGATGGTCAGTAACATTTTGGAACTGTATGTTGCAGCAGGTCCTCCATGCTTCCGCTTAACAGGGTTGTCTTTAACTTGCTAGCTGTGGATAAATGTAGTAATGTGTGGCGAATAGTCAAATAAGACGCTCATTGGGCAATTTCAACAGTAAAGGGGAGAAGGGTTTTCTTGACTTTGCCCTGCTAGAATCGAACCCGCTTTTACATAGACAGATGTAGACATTAGGTAATACACACTCACGTGACAAAAGTTATAGACCCCCCTCAAGACCAGCGAAGTACAGTAACTTAACGTGGCATCGATCCACAAGAGGACAGAAGACGTCTGGAAGGATGTTGAGCCATGCCGTCTGGACAGTCACCCCCAGCTCTGTGAGGATCTCGGCTGTGAATGGACCTCTCTCTCCAACACAGCCCATAAATCAGGGGTGTCAAACTCATGGCCCACCGTCCGAATATCCTTTCTTTTCTTCTACAACGGTTCTTTAAGTCATGGACGGAGGTTTTTACTATATTATAGAGTCTATAACCTCTGTCCGTAACTCAAGGAGCAGTCGTACCGTGCACAGGTGGAAGAAGAAAAATGATTCAGTTGAGTTTGACACATGTGCCCTAAATGCTCGATTGGACTCATGTCGGGTGAATGTACAGTCCACATAGTTCGTAGGAACTCTACAGAATGCTCCTCAAACCAATTCTGGATAACTTTCAACTACTTTTTTTTGCAATTGCTTGACTGCTTATACAATATACTGCAGAATACTGTATTCACGCAGGCATCGGATTAAGCCCAACCACAGGCACGGCTCTATAGGCAAACAGCCATGGTAGCCTTCACAAGACCCCAGGCTTCCATGATGAAACAACAGCCGCCCACAACTTACCTCTGCCAGGCAATTTAAAATGCTACTTTCAGACTTGACAGCAGAATCTAAATGGTTAATGGCCGCTATTGGAGCTCTCTGTGATTGCATCTGTTGCGGCTGATATTGAACACGCCATATACACCCAGTGCGCATCCAATGTACATGGATAGTCCACGTATTACATCCAATGAGTGGCACGTTCCTGCAGGGGAAATAGTTGGCCTGATTGCTGCAGGTCAAAGAAAAAAGTTTTGATAAAAAAGTAAGTCTTGACATAACTGTAAAGTATTTTGTAGTAGATACATAATAGAGCATCTCTTCATAATGGGTTATCCAACTGGAAATCAAACATCACTATTATGTGTAAAACTTTATAAAAACTTCTTTTTTCATTCCACATTAAATAGCATGTAGTAAGCGTAGTGATGACTCTCCTGGCGGAGTCACAGTCTCCATTCCCCAGTCCCCGGCTTCTGTCACTAGAGGTATCATTTTGCCCAGTGACGCTCTGTCATTCACGCTGCACTTAAATATTAAGCGATCGGCCCACTCGGCTGTCGGATTAGATGCCAACGCTGGATGGAGTGCGAGGATGGGGTTACAAAGAAGTAATACCTGTGAAGCCGATACTGCTGAATCATGAATACCATATGAGTCATTAGTGAAGGTACTAATGAATTGGCTCTGTTCGTAAATTAACCCCGCACTCCCTGGAAGATACAGTGAAGATTATAATTCTAGCAACAGTTAGCAGCCCAGAGCAAGACAAAAATATATATTTCACAATACTGTATTGACCAAGCAAGTGATTATTCTTAAAGGGGTTCTCCCCTTTGCACAGTCCATGTGAGTTAGAAGGGTCCTCCACAATAAACACAAAGTGTTCGGCTGAGACCTGCAGTAAAAAGCTGTAACCTGTAGGGAAACCTGGCATTGTATTCCCTTTGCCTGCAGCGCCACCATAGGGAAAAGTAAGCATTACTTAGAGCACATTGAAATCAATAGGTTGGCTATATAGCGCAGAAAAGAACGGGTCCTCCAGAGCAAGGGACACCCTCGGTAACCGAGCGTCACTCTACTCAAGAGAGGAGTGTTCTGAACATAGGAACTGAGGATAAAAGATGTGATATGGGTGGGCATAGAGGCTCTAGTACCCTGTTGTATCCAAGCTAGAGGCGATACAAGATGTAATGCGGGCGTGGAGGCATTAGTAATCTGTTGGGTGGCCTCTAGTTTGGATACAAGATGTGACACAGGCAGCCATAGAAACTTTAGTACCCTGTTGTACTACCTCTAGCTTGGATACAAAATGTGATACAGGCGGGCATGGAGGCTCTAGTACCCTGTTGTATCGAAGCTAGAAGTGATACAAGATGTGATGCGGGGAGGCGTGGAGACTCTAGTACCCTGTTGTGTACCTCCTCTAGCTTGGATACAAGATGTGATGTGGGCAGGCAAGGAGACATACAGGTTTTGTATAGTATCCTGTGGCATATCAATTCCAAATTAGCTATAAACAAGCCCCTAGATTGTGCAAACTTGCAGGCTGTCAAAGTTGGTGTCTTAGATGATCATAGAATCCTAGAATGGTAGCGTTGGAAGGGATCTCCAGGGTCATCGGGTCCAACCCCCTGCTCAGTGCAGGATTCACTAAATCATCCCAGACAGATATTTGTCCAGCCCTTGTTTTAACACTTCCATTAAAGGAGAACTCATCACCTCCTGTGGTAACCTGTTCCACTCATTGATCCCCCTCACTGTCAGAAAGTTTTTTCTAATATCTAATCTGGGTCTCCTCCCTTTCAGTTTCATCCCATTGCTTCTAGTCTTTCCTTGTGCAAATGAGAATAGGGCTGATCCCTCTGCACTGTGACAGATATTTGTAGACCGCTTCAGATATTTGTAGACCGCTATTAAGTCTCCTCTCAGCCTTCTCTCTGCAAGCTAAACATTCCCAGATCCTTTAACCGTTCTTCATAGGACATGATTTGCAGACCATCTTGGTAACTCTTCTCTGAACTTGCTCCAGTTTGTCTCTGTCTTTTTTATAGTGGGGTGCCCAGAACTGGACACAGTATTCCAGATGAGGTCTGACTAAGGAAGAGTAGAGGGGGATAATGACCTCACGTGATCCAGACTCTATGCTTCTCTTAATACATCCCAGAATTGTGTTTGCCTTTTTGGCTGCTGCATCACATTGTTGACTCATGTTCAGTCTATGATCTATTAGTATTCCCAAGTCTTTTTCACATGTGCTGCTGCTTATCCCAGTTCCTCCCATTCTGTATGTGCTTTTTTTATTTTTCTTGCCCAGATGCAGGACTTTGCATTTCTCCTTGTTAAATACCATTCTGTTAGTCGCTGCCCACTGTTAAAGCTTTTCTAGATCCTTTTGAATACTCTCTCTCTCTGCCCTAGTGTTAGCTATCCCTCCTAGCTTTGTGTCATCAGCAAATTTGTTCAGTTTCCCATCAATCCCCTCCTCCAGATCATTTATAAAAATGTTGAACCACACTGGGCCTAGGACAGAGTCTTGTGGTACCCCATACATGTTCTATTGTCTATAAAACTGGTGACTGGACTGTGGGGACATTCCTGTGTGTGTGGCCGAGCATTAGCCTTCTGCCTCTTGGAAGCCGCCATGACAGGACCACCGATGGCTGCAGGATGTCCTGAACAAATTGCTGAGCTGCCATTGTTCCTCTATCACTACTAGGGGTGACTACTAGGATACGACCATCCAGCTTCTCACATCCCAATGATGCGTCCCTCTCAGACTCTGGTAACGGGGTGAAATCTCTTCTCTGCGTCATAGAGGTGTCTAGTGGCCAACAAGCTCTACACAACTCTAATTATTTGCATATCTCCCCTGGTGTTGATTTTTTTTCCTTCTAATGAAAAATATACATACAAGTCTTTCCTGCTCTCATCGAAGCCGCTGCGCTCCCTTCCAGCCACACATTTTACCAAATCTCCTTCATGCTGCGCAGAAAATAAATCTGTAGAATCTGCAGCAGACGCCACGGGCAGCGAGGGCTTTAGATCCCGAGCATGTTCATTTACAATGTGGATTTTCAGGCCTTAGTCAGACGGGCGTTTTTTCGCACGATTGGCGCACGCGCATGCGTCCGGCGATTTTTTAAAACCATTGCTTTGCAATGGTATCGGACACATGAGCGCTTTTTATGCGCTCGTCCGATAAATTATAGAACAGAAATCGCAGATCGCACCGATCTGCGATTCCTGTTCTCTTCTCTATATGCGCTCAATGGGGCCGGCGGCAGCAGCGCCGACCCCATTGAGAACATATAGACGACAAATCATTCTTCTCTGCCACAGCTGTAACAGCTGTGGCAGAGAAGAAGGATGTTTGCCCATAGAATTCAATGGAGCCGGCAATACAGCCGGCTCCATTGAAAGCAATGGGCTGCCGGCGAGTGCAGGATAAATTGTCGGGAAGGGCTTAAATATATAAGCCCTTCCCTGCAATTCATCCAGAAATGTGTAAAAAAAAAAAAAAATGTAGACTCACCTTTCCGCTGCAGCTGGAGTTCAGCGGCGGCCGCCGGCAGTTCTCCTGAACTGCTTCTCTATAGTATTCAGCAGCCGGGGCTTTAAAATCCCCGCCTGCTGAATGAGCTGCCTCTAATTGGTCACAGCCTGACAAATCAGAGGCAGCTCTCACTCACACACCCATTCATGAATTCATGAATGGGTGAGTGACTGCTGCCTCTCATTGGCTCAGCGCAGGATCAATCTGATTGGTCTGATTTTTAATTTTTACACATTTCTAGATGAATTGCAGGGAAGGGCTTATATATTTAAGCCCTTCCCGACAATTCATCCCACGCTTGCCCGCAGCGCATTGCTTTCAATGGAGCCGGCTGTATTGCCGGCTCCATTGAATTCAATGCGCTGGACAGCTCTGGCCCGTTTCTAATGAAACGCGGCTAGGAGCAGATTTTTCGAGCGATTTTTTTTTTTTGGCCCCGGTCACGCGATTGGCGGATGCGCATCCGTCATGCGATCCGCAAATCGCGCGAAAAAACGCCTGTGTGACTAAGGCCTCAGTAGGGATTTCTCTTTTACAAGTGAGTAGATCAGAGTCAAAATCTACACACATCACCTGTGGATTTTGACGCTGATCCACACCAAAATCTGTTGCAAAAAATCTGCTGGCCACATACCCTAACAAAGTCATGTAATGGGGCCAAATCTGGCAAAGTGTATGTAGTCCAGGATTTGGCTAACTCAATATGGATAGTTGTATAGCCTCTCCTACTGTGAGGGCTCCTGCACACTGACTATCACGATATTGCCTCGAGAAAATTGCAGCAAAATCACAACTTTTTACCTCGCGATTTTTGGGTGTCAACGCTGCTTTCTCTCTCAAAAACGTCACTGCCACTTGCAATTTTCACTATTTTTTTTAGCGCAAAAGTCAATAGGACTTTCTAATGTTAAAAGTCGCAGGTTCATGCCTTGCGATGTGATAAAAAAGGAGACGAATTGGAGATTTAAAAAAAAATAAAAAATGCAGAAAGAAAGAGCATGCCGCAATTTTTTTTTCTTACAACATTGCAAATGTGAAGATAACCATTGAAAATCATTGGTTTCATAACTCTGCGTTTTCACTCACTCCCGCATGGCACCATTTTATCGCCAGTGTGAAGGCCGCCTAATGTGAACAACAGATATCGCAATTATTTTGGTATCTAGCAAAAAAAAAAAAAGTATAAAAAGTGTGTGTAGTGTCAGTCATGGGTTCGGTTTATAACAGAAAGGGGAGAGCGGAATCCTTCTGACTGGAGAAATATCTCTACACGCATTACAAACGGCCAGAAGACCTACCAGACATTTCCTGACTTCTCAAAACTGCTACAAGGATTTATGGAGGTAAATTTGGTGTCAGTTTTGAAGCAGTAGTCAGTGAAGTCCAAAATGTCGGACAAATCTCACAGAATACATTTTTAGGAGTGTGAGCCTGGTTTAACCAGTCTCCCATGAAAACCCAACAGATTTGGTGCAGTTAACACTAGAAAAGTGATCGGCCCTCCATTGCAAGTCCTTGTAGAACTGACGAAGGCCAACAGGCTAGAGATGTTGTGCTGACGGTTTTATTACACTGCTACAATAGCAGCTAAAGCAGATCTGTTACAGATGAATTCTCAGAACAAGCCATTGGGGTGTACAAGAGGAATAGCACTTCTTCTGGCCATTATATTACTTGGATTCTGCATTTTTAACCAGTTTTCCCCTTTGCAGGCTCTGCCTCTAATTTTTAGCTTTCCCTGAGCTGGAGGGTAACAGACTAGCAGATACAATGGGAAAAAAAAGTATTTAGTCAGATACCAATGGTACAAGTTCTCACACTTAAAAGGATGAGAGAGGCCTGTAATTGACATCATAGGTAGACCTCAACTATGAGAGACAACAGGAGAAAACACATCCAGAAAATCACAATGTCTGATTTTTAACGAATTTATATGCAAATTATGCTGGAAAATAAGTATTTGGTCACCTACAAACAAGCAACATTTCTTGGTCTCACAGACCTGTAACAACTTCTTTAAGAGGCTCCTCTGTCCTCCACTCATTACCTGTAGTAATGGCACCTGTTTAACTTGTTATCAGTATGAAAGACACCTGTCCACAGCCTCAAGCAGTCACACTCCAAACTCCACTATGGTGAAGACCAAAGAGCTGTCGAAGGGCACCAGAAACAAAATTGTAGCCCTGCACCAGATTGGGAAGACTGAATCTGCAATAGGCAAGCAGCTTGGTGTGAAGAAATCAACTGTGGGAGCAATAATTAGAAAATGGAAGAGATACAAGACCACTGATAATCTCCCTTGATCTGGGGCTCCACGCAAGATCTCACTCCGTGGGGTCAAAATGATCACAAGAGCGGTGAGCAAAAATCCCAGAACCACACAGGGGAGCCTAGGGAATGACCTGCAGAGAGCTGGGACCAACGTAACAAAGGCTACCATCAGTAACACACTACGCCGCCAGGGACTCAGATGCTGCTGTGCCAGACGTGTCCCCCTGCTTAAGCCAGTACATGTCCGGGGCCGACTGAAGTTTGGATGATCCAGAAGAGTATTGGGAGAATGTCATATGGTCAGATGAAACCAAAGTAGAACTGTTTGGCAGAAACACAACTCGTCATGTTTGGAGGAGAAAGAATGCTGAGTTGCATCCAAAGGACACCATACCTAATGTGAAGCATGGGGGTGGCAACATCATGCTTTGGGGCTGTTTCTCTGCAGAGGGACCAGGACGAAAGATCCGTATACATGAAAGAATGAATGGGGCCATGTATCGTGAGATTTTGAGTGCAAACCTCCCATCAGCGAGGGCACTGAAGATGAAACATGGCTGGGTCTTTCAGCATGACAATGATCCCAAGCACTCCGCCAGGGCAACGAAGGAGCGGCTTCGTAAGAAGCATTTCAAGGTCCTGGAGTGGCCTAACCAATCTCCACATCTCAACCCTATAGAAAAATTTTGGAGGGAATTGAAAGTCTGTGTTGCCCAGCGACAGCCCCAAAACATCACTGCTCTTGAGGAGATCTGCATGGAGAAATGGGCCAATATACCAGCAATAGTGTGTGCCAACCTTGTGAGGACTTACAGAAAATGTTTGACCTCTGTCATTGCCAATAAAGGATATATAACAAAGTATTGAGATGAACTTTTGTTATTGACCAAATACTTATTTTCCACCATAATTTGCAAATACATTTGTTAAAAATCAGACAATGTGATTTTCTGGATGTGTTTTCTCATGTTGTCTCTCATAGTTGAGGTCTACCTATGATGTCAATTACAGGCCTCTCATCTTTTTAAGTGGGAGAACTTGTACAATTGGTATCTGACTAAATACTTTTTTCCCCACTGTATATCCTCTCCCATGCCCTGCAAACAGAGAGAAGTAGAAATCCTGTTTGCCTATGGTCTCTCTCACACGACCGGATTTGAACTGCGGATTCCGTGAGCATACATTCCGCAGTAATACAAGGATCAATCAAATGCATTAACTTATGTAGTTCTGATCACATTACCGTGTCAGAATTGCGTAATCCGTGAGTGGAAAATAAAATACAGCATGTTCTATTTTACCATGGATATCCACGACATATAGCCCATTGTTCTCTTCGCAGATATACCCACAGCCCATATGCAATTACATTGTGTATGGGTGGTGGGTATCTGCATCATCGCTAAGCGATGGCGTGAGAAATATACCCCCCCGCCCAAAAAAAGGTGGAATGCGCATTACTGCCTGCGTGCGTACGCGGTCATGTGCAGTACAATTTCACAGCTGTGTACAGAGTCACTGCTGGGCTCACAACTGTGGGAAGCCAGCAGTGGATTCCGCTTATGGCCATGTGAGCTTGGCCTATGACTCTATACTGTAGCATGCCCTCAAGAATAGCAGCAGCATGGAGACATAATATAGCAGTACTGAGCAGTGTAGTTGTGAATGCATCACTGGGAAGATAAAGAAACACTGCTGCTTTAGACTCTTGTTAAAGTTTCATGTGTTAATCCTGGTTGCTTCTTCAGCTACTCTCCCTAGACTTCTATGAGTAGCAGGTAACCTGATCTCTCAAAGAGCTGAATCTGTCTTGTCTCTCAAGATGGATTTTAAAAGTGAATTGAGAGTGAATTCTTGGTACAGGAGGAGAATGAGCGGCATTTTTCTCTAAAAAGATTACAAATCGTCTGGCCTTTACTGGTACTACTGATTTATGCAAAGTTTATTGAAATGTTACCTAAACTCTATAAACACTTATGGCAAGTGATAGTGACATGTCAAAAGTTTTGGTCAGTGGGGTGTCTGGGGACCAAGACCAACACTAATTAAAAAACGGGCGGAAGTTTCCGTCTTACCACTGTGCTCATCCGGCTGTTTCGGTTACTGCTCGGAGCGGTGTACGGGCTCCATAGAAAGTCTATAGGGTCTGTATACCCCTTGCAGCCGAACAGGCACAGCACTCAGCTGAGCACTTCTGCCTGTTCCAACTGAGGGAGGTCTCAGCACCCAGACCCATACCAACCCAAATTTCTATCATGTCACAGTTTTTAAAAAGTTTAGTTCTAATTGAGAGATCGGTGACTGTTTAAATAGAACATCAAGATAAATATATTCAAGCGCCATTTACAAATCTGCTTTTACACAAAGCAGTGGATTGTGGGAAAATGCAATATAGATACACAAAGGAAAAACTAGCCCATTGTATACTTGTAATAAATGCATATTTAAGTATAATACGAATGGAAGGGCAGCAATATGAAATTAGTGGAAGAATCTCTATGGTTTGTACATAAAAAAACAAAAACACCCCCACAAAACAAGGGGGCGGAGCTTTGCTGCAAGCTTTATTCATACTGTACAGAAGCTTCTTCTGGCCTTGAACCAATTATTTTGTGCTTTATGCCCCGTCTTCCCGCAGCATGCTGTAACTAAGCAAGTAGAGCTGCATAGACAATAGAACAGCATAACACTAGGCACGATGCACATTGGCAATGACTATCTGGGGTCCAGATTCAACAGGACTACTGACCCCTGAGGTCAACCCTTTTATTATAGTATGTTATAATTGGACCCTCTCATAGGCACTCCGGAGAAGCGGGGGTAGTGGGGTGGGGTTAGGGAGGCAAATACACCTTATCTTTATCTAGACTGTTTAAAGATACCCCACTTTTTGACAATCCCGTTAATAGATGAACAGAAAGTCAGTTTTTCTAGATTTGTCCTCCATCTCTGAAGCAGGAAGACGAGCAAAAGACGCTCAGTAAAGTTAGTTTGGTGTTAGGGACCTCTAGTGGCAAGCATTATACTTAAAGGAAACCTGTTACCTACCACTATTTAAGTATAATATTCCATGTATAGTCCTACCCACAGTGGTATATGTGCTCCCTACTGCAGATATGCACCGATATACAATGGCTGCCACCACTCACAGTCATTATCAGCAGGTAAACAATATCTGATAGCCAACATTTCACACCCTGGTAGGAAAGTTCAGGAATTGGTACAGAGCTGGTGAGCAGGTGTTGAGCCTTAAAGGGGATGTCCAGTTACCGGACAAAAATCCCCCTATAGATTCAACTGCTTCAAAAATCACAAAAGCAGCTGTACTAAGCAGTTCTCTGCTGCAGGGATCCAGCGCTGTAGCCCCGCTGTCATCTTGGTGCTTGTCAGGGTTATTGATGTCACCAGATATCACCCGAGCTCGACAGCGTCACTGGTCCAAGCTTCTGGCATCAGGGCACCCAGGATAGGAGCCCTGATGCCAGGAGAACGTGCGGGGACGCTGCTGCCGCCGACACTATAGAGTCGGGAAGGAATTTTTTCCTCCAAAGTGGGTTAAATTGGCTTCTGCCTAATTGGGGTTCTTTGCCTTCCTCTGGATCAACAATGGGAGGGGGGGTGAAAACAGGCTGAACTAGATGGACATGGATGGTCTTGTTTCAGCCTAATATACTATGTAACTGACTGCTGTAGCCAAACACTGAAAGGACGGTGGGGCTACAGCGCTGGATCCCTGCGGCAGAGATGGGGTAAGTACAGCTCCTGTTCCTTTAGCACAGATGGACCTATACGGGGAGTGTTGTCCGGTAACTGGACAGCATTTGGTGGATGCACCGGGAAAGTTCAATCATATGAATAGGAAGTTAATGGAGGCCAGAAGAGTATCCCTGGTAAGGACACACCTAGGGGAATGGTAACCCTTATTCATACATCTCCAGGAGGACTAGGGCCAACCTTGTAGATTCTGCATCAATGTTTCACAGTGTTGTACAGTACATAACATGAACGTGCAGTTTACAAAACCGTACCCACATGGGACTGATTAGTTTTCACTGCGGTATTGACAGTTTGCTGCAGATCTGCAGAGAGTGAAATGTGCAGCAAGATCCACACGAGACGTGAATCTGTTACACACAGGAACATCACAATGCAGTTGTACGAAAAGAGGCTCGGTAGCCAATTAATAGGACCATTTTTTTTCCCGCACAGGTTTATGGTGAAAACTAAACCACTATCCTACCGTACTCATTGGTTGTATGTCTGCAGATGGGAGGCAGACCTACTGGTCCCAAATATGGGAATCGACCAGTAGCAGCGCCTGTAATATATTAATGTTAGGGACCTCATTTAAAGTTTTCCTTCATTGGCTCTTGGCTCCTACCAGAATAGCCTGGTTACCCCTCAAACATCCTCAGGGGATTGACATCCGCAGGAGCAATACCTCATATCTGCTGGTTCTGTCCTGGCGTGCAGAGGCTCTGGATTACAATTTACTCTGGAACAGGTTGTAATATACAGAAAAACCCATTTTACCAATATTTCTTCAGGCTATCAGCAATTGATCTCCTTTCTTCTAGCTAGAGAGCGGGTTATTGCTCAATCTCATCAGAAGGCGTCATTGGATTTCTCCAAGGTTAAAAGGCGTCTAAACTGGGACTTGGTTAATGAAAAGTTGAGGTTTATTATTGCAGAAAGACAATAGTTTCTTAGGCTTAGGGCTTATTCACACAGCCATGGGCGTCTTTTACGTGCCGCCACCGGCACGATAAAAACATGTGAACGGGCGTGCAAATCTAACGTTTGTGCACCCTTTCAGACGGCCCGGGCCCGATGCATATACACCGAGCCCACATTGCCGTCGGGCAAGTGGAAGGCAGTTTAGATCTGCTAAACTGCCTCCCCCTTCCCTCCCTCCCTCTTACAGGCTCTCTGCAAGGGGAGGAGGTGGGAGCTAGTGTGCGTGACTGCTAAACTCCCTCCCCCTTCTCTCCTCTCCGCCCCTTGTCGGCAGCCAGCAATGTGAAGGGGCGGGAGCTTAGCAACTAGCTCCGCCACTCCCATTGCAAACAGCCATATATTTCAAGCCCTTCCCCGAAAATCATAATGCAGGGTTTGCCACACACCACTGCTTTCAATGGGACCGGCAGCAGCGCCGATCCCATGAAAAGCAATGGGATAGCATGCTGCACTTCTGCCACAGCTGTAACAGCTCTGGCAGAAGTCCGCGGTATTCTCCATATCTTTTCAATGGGGCTAGCGCTGCTGCCGCTGGCCCCATTGAAAAGACTGGCAACATCCCTGTCTCATCTCGGCGTCTTTCTTTTGCTGCGAGGCGAATGTTTTCACTTGCTCTTGCAGCGCAAGATAGAAAATATCACCAGTGGGTGTCCGCCCTTACACAAACAATTTTCCATACGATTTTTGGACTGAAAACAAAAATAAAAATAATCAGTCTGAAATTAAACGTAGATGAAACACATTCATTTCAATATGGATATTCACATGGGCATTGTTTTGTTTGTTTTTAATTGGACAAACAGAGTTAAAAAAAAAAATACAGCAGATCCTATTTTTGTGCAATTTTCTGAAAAAAAATTGCTTGCTCAAGTAATTGATGTGCTTTTTAATTTATTTTTATCATGTGTGAAAAACTGATGCAAAAGTGCAAGTAGAGTGTGTATAAAAACAAAACCGCATGAGGATGGGGGGGAAATAAAAAAATGATTCGCACTAAAAAATAGACAGATTTTTTCAATACAGAATTTTTTTTTCAAAACCATCCTCATCCATACAGCTTATATGTCCGCACGGGGTGAAATTTACTGCAGTGTGTCCACAGCGGACATTCTGCAGCAGATCTGTGCGCAAAATCCATATTAAAAAAAGATGAACCATTTAGTGTGGTTTTTGGAAGCAGATTTGCATTTGAAGAGGAAGAACCCACCCCATATAGTCGGTGCTATAATTTACATGCTGCAGATTTTAAATTCCGGACCACAAGGTCCATTTCTACAGCAAAGTTTTTCTGCAGTATATTTTTTAACCCTTTCCAATCCAATTAGTATCCTGGTTTTCCTAGGGGGCTTACTCTTTTTCCTCTGTTATACAGCAGCGCTATATGCTGGCTGAAGCCAGTACTGCATGAGGTGACACGTTGGATAGGCTCCGACAGCAGAGAGACTGGCAATATACAGTAAGAGAACCCCGTCGGACGTCTTCCAACATCGGAGCTGTACAGCCTTAAATCATAATGTCTTCAGGAGGTCAGACACTGGATTGGGAAGGGTTAAATCTCCTCCACTTTACTGCTACTATAAATGGCGCAGATTTTCTGTGCGGATGCTGCACACAATCGGGGGCGTTCACACGAAGCTGGTTTGGTGTATATTTTGCTGAGGATCCGAATTCAAATTGAAGGACTGAAATGTGGAGATTTTTTTATTTCTGGAAATATTTTTAACCAAATGTCTGTTTTGTATCATGCCCGACCCGCCGGACCCGGACAGCAGCAGCCAGCAGTAGTTTTACCTTAGATCATATCTCCAGACCAACAATACTGTGAGGACCCCAAAACCATGAAGGTGTGAGGAGTCATTTGTGACTGGAGATGGCACCGATGACTCACAGCACACAACTCCATTGGGCGAGTTTTATTTCTAATCGCTGTCTGCACAAATGTACAGGTTGCCATGGAAACACGAAGACTTATTCTTAATGAGTGTATAACCTGAGGATGCCTAATTAGTTTAAGTGCCAGGAACCTGTAAACCAGGCTTACTTGGCTTCAGTCCCCAAGGACCAGTAACAAGTTGAATGTATTCATGTAGCTGCTAATGGCAGGTAAGTTATTCTAATGGCTAATGAAGGAGCAGCGTATCATCAGGTACATTGTTCCCGGCTCTGCGGGATCTACATCGCAGCTTGAGGATCTCTGACTAATGTCCTAGTGATGAATAGAGACGTGCTGATGACAACCAACCTTATACAGCGGATTCACACGACGCAGAATTGTTGCAGACGTTTTTGCAGCATGAAATCCGTTTCTTCCATCGTTTCCTTCACCGGAAAATTGAAGAAGGACACAAAGTTCTCCAGAAATTCCACAGCATTGACTGCTGATTCTGCACCCAGAACGTCCATTTATGCTGTGGATTTATACTGCTGATTTCAAGTAAAAAGACAAATCCGCAACATTTAGGCCCCCTTCGCACAAGCGTATGTATATCGGCATGCTCCTGAGTGCGGCATACTTGCGGAACAGTGTCTTGCATGCACACCAAAATATTTTGAGTTCCAGATGTTTACCGTGTCCTGCGCAATTACGCGGTGTTTCACTATGGGAAGTTTTCGTATGCAAATGCACATCAGAAAAGGGTATGCTGCGTTTTTTTGTTTTTTTTTGCGTGACCAAAAGACGTGCATGTGAACGAACCCGCTGAGATCAACGAGTTCTATTCTTTGCGTATTACACATGCAAAGTTTTGCATGCGCAAATACACGTGTAAGGCCTCATGTCCGCTGCGTATTGTGCATGGGATGCACGGTCATGTGACACGCGGTGAATGGAGTCAATGAAAGTATATGGACTTTCATTGTTCCATATACGAGAAATAGATTGCAGCATGCTGTATTTCTCCGCGTACCACGCAGCGTTAGACCTGTATTTTTGTATTGGCAGCGAATGCAATGCTGTCCATCTGCAATACATTGTGTACAGGCGGCGATTCATATGTAGCCCCGCTATGAAACAGAGCGGGGAATTAAAAAAAAGACAAATTTACACTGCCCATGGCCGCATGAGTAAGATAATCGGGCACATGCAGTACACTCACTGCCACACGTGGTCTCTGCCGGCATAGCCGGCATCATTTAACAGTGTGGACACCCGTAACATTTTACCGCTTCACCCCTTGGACATGAGGCCTAAGGAGGGAGCTTTAGGTGTTATTTTGGCCATTGTGTATTTACTACAAAGACCTGCAAAGCCTCTCAGGCAACGGGTCCCAAGGGAAGCTGCTACCTGTGCCCCAGCTGCACCAATGTGATCATTACAGTCTAGTATAGCATTTTAAATTAACATAGGTTTTTGCTGCTGGAAAAAAAAATGGCAAGTCCTGAAATGGGACTGAGCGGCAATGCCAACCGGATGGATGAGCCTGTGTAAAATAGGCAGTAAACAAGAGCCACGGTCTCTTTATTGTGCACAATGGCAGGGGTCCCAGGGGATGGACCCCCATTGATCAAATGTTGATTTCCTGTCTTAAGCCCCCTTTTAATAATTTGTGACTAGGGCCATTGATGTTGTAATACCCAGGAGAGTTGGGCTTTAATATCCTACCAAAAAACAATGGGGCCTCATTGATCAAAATTAACAGAGAAACGGTCTTAATGCCCATCCAACCCGATGCGGCTCTGGAGCAATGGAAGCTGCGTAGGGCGGGTTTATGTTAGACAGCTATGATAAATGAGGTGCAGAATGTCTATTAACTTGTAACTTTTATACAAAAGATTTAAAAAATAAATATTCTCCCTTCTTCTTCGCTTTGCATTTAGACAATCTTAATTAATGGCAAGTCAGCCGACGGAGAGAAATAATAAGCTTGTTCTTTTTTAACATATTGTAGCCATTTATTGAAGCTGCACACTTCCTTCCATGCATTGTCCATATAGACCGTACCTCCTTAGAGGCCGATGAGTACCAGATGAAGGGGCTCCCTGACAGCATGTGAGGTGAAGGGACCGCGGGGGCTCATGTAATAAGTAGGTGAACTCTAGTCAAAATCCCCACCCCTGGTGTGGAGTTTGACCATTTCCTTTGCAGAAATGATGTGGATTTTGGCGCCAAAAATCCGCAGTATTTCCGCTATGTGTGAACATACCTTTACAGGGGTTAGTTTCCATTATATCTGCAAAATGGAATAGCGGAATCAACATCATTCAATACTCCAAATAGAACAGAAACAGATGGAACCACTGAAAAAGTGATAACAAAATGGTTCCCATTTCACTAATGCAAGTGAACGGTTGCGATCATTTCTGTTTGGGGGTTCCGTCACAGTGCCGTTTTTGCAGCTCTGATGGAACCCCCTGACGAAATATCAGTGTGGATGCCGATTAGGGGCAACTGCAATGAATGGCAGTTAAAAGTGGTTTTCAGGGACTCTATAACCTTTCACTTATTCCATCTTTTCATCAGTATTAAAGTAAAATATAACTTTTTAGGGTAATTAAAATAGTGGTACCACTGCAGTTAAGTTATGTGCACACAAGTACCTGGCCCAAAACATCACCCAAATGTCGTCAAGCGGTATCAAACCATAGGATAAATAAACCAGAGGATAAAAGTATAAAAGAATAAATGAACGGTGTCACCCAATCCAAACATTAACAGATATGCTTCACACATCTGGTATTCTAGTCTCATGATGGCCCAATCACTAAAATAGCTAGTATAAGAGGAGGGAAGAGGGGCCCAAACTCACCTCATCATCCCCTACTGTCTAGTACACCATAAATTACAAAAAAGCGAGATTACTACCCTGATAAGGGTGACCCTGAATAAAAGTCACTAATAAATAGGAGACCCCAAGATGTTGCTATGGGGAAAAGGGTGACTTAAAGAGTATCTAGTGATCATTGGGGATCTCAGCAGGAGGATCCCCACTGATCAAAACTTTTGACGTTTCTCTACGACATGTCAAAAGTTAATTGAAAGCACAGCTAGTCTAAGGTGGAGTTAGGTGATAAATAATTGGGCAACAGTTAAGGCCCATTTACACGGAGCGATATTCGCTCAAAGATCGCTCGAACGACAGTTTGGGTGACAGCTTTGAGCAATCATTTTGCATAAAGTGTTAAGTAGCTACTCAGCTACTTAAGAGCAATTAAGAGTGCAAATGAAGCCTTAGCTGAAAGTAGTTAATAGCCCGAGGGCTCTTATCTGCATTCAGCTCCTTTGTTCTCCAACGAGAAACAATGCTATCAGCACTACCTGCGGAGAACTGCTGATAAGGCTGAATGACGATTTTTAGGTTGGACTGAGTTTAACGATCAGCTAGCAGTGCCCAAAAAGTGCACCATGGGCGTGCGTTTAGACGCAACGATTATCGCTCAAACGATCGCTTTTTATCGATTTTTGAGCGATCATCGCTCCATGTAAATGGGCCTTAAGAATCTAAAAAGAATGCCACAGAAATAAGATAACTGCTGATGGTCTCTGATGGCAGAGAAGTGTTGTCAAGGATCAGCGAAGGAAAATAAGGCTCAGTTCACATCTTCATTTCTCTGCTCTGTTGAAGAATCAGAAAGGCAGGGGGGAAAAAAAGTTGAGGTGAATCTGTCAAATAAAGAACACAAGAGGTGCCCAAAAGCACCCACTGACATTGGGTTCAATTAGATTTCTGTTACGGTGTGCATCATTTTACCCAAGAGTCCAGCATGCTGCGCTATTTTTTACCAGCATTTTTGAAGGATACCATGATGAAAACCTACTAGGAGAATTGTGAACAGAGCCTTATTTATGTGCTGGCAGCTTCAGAAAAGGTCCAACACAGGGGAATGGATCTACTCTAGAGAGTCACCAACTAAGTCCTACTAAATTCAGTAAATTGGTGGCTTATTGCGAGAACTGTATGGTGACCACTTAGGCACTGTATAGCACTTACCTACTACTGTACGACGCTGTATGCGGCTACTATGGCACTTTTTTGAGAACTGAATGATGGTGTTTCGACGCTATGAACTGTGAAAGAGGAAAAAGCCCCTGCAAAAATGTTTTACCCAAAGTTCTCCCCAGACTTTGGCCAAAGAACGTATTGTATTACAGTAAATAATAATATCCTGTCCTGGGCAGTACAAATAGAAGATTTGTAGACAACTAGAACTATTTCTCTATCTGGTGTAACTAAGAAGCTTGCTGGAACCTGAGCAGTTGACAGCAGCTGTCAATTCCTCTGTCATTACCAGCGGCACCAACGGACCTGAACAGATGACTTCCATAACCCACAGACGAAAAACTGCTAGTTCCCAAGGACAAAGCGCTATTCTGCTGCCCTGTGACCGTAGGTCTAAGGTAACCCGAGAACTAACACAGTACAAGAGGTTCTCTGGAATTGAAATGTCAATCATCCCGGGCTATAGAGGAACGGTAATGTATCAGCATCTGGAGTCAGCTGGACAGGCAGGCCTGTGAGATAGAGCTATGACTAATAATGAAACCCAGTACGCATTCCTGTTCCTCAGTGAACACTACGCCTTTGGCCCCTGACCCATCTTACTTGCACATTTATATTATACCGCTTGTTTTATATTTAATAGCTGCCGGCCCGTGTGCTAACACTGAATACTGCGGGCGGTCATGTAAAACCATTAATACCAAATATCACACGTTTCTTGTAAAGCCACTTTCATCCTCCCTTAGCAATGAATGTTCTTCCTGCAGCCAGTAGTGAGTTATTAGGATTTTCTAAATTTCTACTTTCTATTATTACAGGCAGATAAGCATTATTTCCAAGAACCATAGAGTACTGCTTAGGGGTGCCATATAACCGCACACCATGCGGCTACTGAGGGGACCGTGGAGCCGGGAAGGCAGGGGTTAAACAACGCTGCTGCATGTTCCACCGGATTGCAGGTAAAGCAGAAGGATCATTGACTTATCCGTAGCCGATGCTCATCCCCTGCACCTCAGCACTTTGGTCTCATGTATGCCCTGGATAGACCTCTTCTACGCCATGGCTCTGCCTCTTCCAGTGTTAGTATGACCGGACCTAAGGAGACAGTAGTGAGGCTCCACGGCGTGGACTATCCTCAAACCAGAGATACGTGAACAGAGGAAAGAACCCAAAGAGGGGCTCTAAACGACGACTACAATGGCCAATGATTTTGTCTTGCTCCACTTTTTGTAATCAGGAAGAAAAGGGGGGACCAGTTCATGTACATAGGAAGGGCGGGGGTGACAGGCGCCAGTTCACCTAATAAGGGAGGGCGGGGCCACCAGGCTCCAGTTCACCGAAAAAGGAAGGGCAGGGGGAGCCAGGCTCCAGTCCGCCTAATAGAGAAGTGCAGGGGGTGCCAGGCTCCAGTCCATCTAAAAAGGAAGGGCAGGGGCACCAGGCTCCAGTACACCAATTAAGGAAGGGCAGGGGCGCCAGGCTCCAGTCCACCTACTAAGGGACGGTGGGGGTGCCAGGCTACAGTTTACCTAATAAGGGAGGGTGGGGGCTCCAGGCTCCAGTTCACCTAATAAGGAAGGGCAGAAGCGCCAGGCTCCAGTCCACCTAATAAGGAAGGGTGTGGGTGCCAGACTCTAGTTCCCCTAATAAGGAAGGGCAGGGCCACCAGGCTTCAGTCCACCTAATAAGGGGAGGCGGGGTTGCCAGGCTCCAGTTCACCTAATAAGGGAGGGCGGGGGCCCAAGGCTCCAGTTCACCTAATAACAGAGGGCGGGGGCCCAAGGCTCCAGTTCACCTAATAACAGAGGGCGGGGGCCCAAGGCTCCAGTTCACCTAATAAAGGAGAGCCAGGGTGCCAGGCTCCAGTTCACCTAATAAGAGAGGGCGGGGGCCCAAGGCTCCAGTTCACCTAATAAGAGAGGGCGGGGGCCCAAGGCTCCAGTTCACCTAATAAAGGAGAGGCAGGGTGCCAGGCTCCAGTTCACCTAATAAGAGAGGGCGGGGGCCCAAGGCTCCAGTTCACCTAATAAGGGAGGGCCAGGGTGCCAGGCTCCAGTTCACCTAATGAGGGAGGGTGGGGGCCAAAAGCTTTTACATTTAGACTACAACATATAAAAAAAACACAACAACATCAATGACGTAATATCTTAGATATGTACATTTTGTATATGAGTGATTATAAGATTAGGACCTACTCTACGATTTTAAGAGACCCTTCCAATGCTTCCCTGTATAATTAAGATTAGGCCTTTTTTGCGTACCTACAGTGGCGCGGACCTTTTTCTTTTTGCTTATCAGCTTTAGTTTGCGTATTTAATGTGTGCTCCAAGACAATTGTTAACACTGCGTCCCAGAATCACCAAAAGGCCGGACACCCCTGGGTTAGAGCATTACAAGCAAAAGTTCAGTGCATATTCCAAGCAGACCAGTCAATCGCTATAGGGAACAAATATAAGGATCTGATTTAGAGCACGTTACATGCCATACTAAACACAATGCTGCCCACATTGATGGTGAGAAGTGCACCAACTGGGTGCCAGCAATAGGTAATCAGAGGCACAAATATTCTTCTGTGTTTTAATCCCTAAACAAGGAACATTGAACCTTCCCCCTGTTATTTAAGCTTGAAACAGATAATAGAGTTCATAAAGCACCAAAGTCCGTAATAGAAACCTTTGCTGTCAGAAGAGATAAATAGCGTCTCTGCACCTTTGCCAGGGGCTGAGCTGTGCGAAGAATTAGAGTAAGTGTGTGGAAGGCGCAGGCTGAGTCTTAGTAAAACTGGCATTGCCACACCACGGAGCGGGCACTGTCTGATGATGTCAAGCAATTGTCTGAAAAGTAAAACAGACACGCATTGTGCCTTGCATTTCATGCGGCTGCTGCTGTGTACCCAGGAACAGAAAGGTCTTTTACTGGCAAGACAACAGTATACTTCACAGGCATAATGTACAGCTGCAGCACAGAGAACAGGGCAGGTGAAGGATGGTGCCACCCCAAATCAGCAAAGAGGGGTGGGGACGATGTGCAAAGCCAGCTGGAGACACCCAACAAGTAATCCCTCAATAACATGAAAATTCTGCTAATTCAAACTATTGGGGGCTACCAGACACCTTCAATGGGAGAACTGGCCCGTAAACAGCGCCACCCCTGTCCTTGGATTGTCTCTGCTACTGCAGTTCAGCTCTTTAGAAGTGAATGGTGCTCAGGCGCAGTACCAGACGCAACCCATGGACAGAAGTGACACTGTTTTTGGAAGAAAGCAGCCATGTTTGTCAAATGCTGGACAATCCCTTATTACGCATACCAAGATGGTTTATTAGGGATTAGTGGCACGCAGCAAGTACAGGAAACGTGGCCCTGTGAGACCCGCCTTATAGGACAACTCGCAGCTCCCGAATCAGAGAGTAACATGCTGCAACCTTACATGATTTATATGTCCGGCAAGTCCTGCTCCTCAAGGGGATCGGGCCTGAGCGGGTGAGATTCTGCCTGAGCGGGTGAGATTCTGCCTGAGCGGGTGAGATTCTGCCTGAGCGGGTGAGATTCTGCCTGCGCAGCACGAGATTGAGGAACAAAGAAGCAGCGCAGTGACTTGGCTCATCCACGCTCTCTGCCCTTTCTTAAACATCCTCTCTTTACCAGTAAATTATGTAAAAATGATTTCTGCAAAACTGAGAAGTGACTTTTTAAGGAACTAGCAGACAGATTGTAAGTCTTGTTTATCTCAGCAGCGGGATGCGCACGCGACCCTTCATGGCCTTTTCACACAAGCCGTTTCTTTTCCGTTTTGCTGTTTTGCCATGGAAAGAACAAAAAAGGAAAGAAAAATGTTTCAGTTTTTAGCCCATAGAAATGTACTGAAACTGAATAAAAAGCCCAGACTGCTACACTGTTGCTTCCCATTAGGCCCCGGTCACACTCACGTTTGGGCTTCCCTTTTTGGAACAGATAAACTGAATTTAAACAGATGCAATTTGTTTCAGACTCAAATTAAAGATAGAACAAAAAAGGAAATTGTTGCCAATTGACTCTGTTCCATTTGCTGCGCTATTAATCCTGTAGAAAAAAAACTGAAGCCAGACTGCTCTTTTTTGGTCCTGTAAATAACGGAAGTCAAACGTGTCGGATTGAAATAAAAAAAAACAACATTTCAGTATTTTTTCCTATCATTGATTTAAATTGGGAAAAAGACGCAGCTGTTTAAATTCAGTCTAACTTCAGTTTCTCTGTTTCAAAACTGGAAAGCCCTAACGGAGCCCAAACGCAGAAGTGACCGGGGCCTGACAAAAATGTAAATCAAGAAGGATCCTTTTTTTATTGCATTGTAGTTGATAGGAAACAGATGAAACTGGAAAAAAAATTGCGTTTCATTTCTAGTTTTGTTTCCCGAGCAAGCACGCCACATAGTTTTCTGCTCCCCTTAGGCCGGCGGCATACGGGTGGGTCAGATTCCACATGCGGAATACGATCATGTGCCCAGCTGGCATCCGTGTATACCTGCCTTTCTGAAATCTTCTCTGTACTGCGGATGGTCTGTACGGCGAGCCATCGGACATGCGCAGTACAGATTTTTTTTTTTTTTTAAATCTCTGACACGGAATACACGACCTTTCCACAAAGTCATTGCGGAAGGGCCGTTGGTCGGACGGCTTACATGGACTTCAGTAGTAGCCATCCGTGCAAAAATAGAACATGCCACGATTTTTCATCCACACGTGGAAAATAGCAATTGATTTCCGCTTGTGTAGAGGAAAAAAAGCCTTTTTCAATAGCATGTAATGGGCAGTATTTGCTGCGGGATCTGGAGGCGGACGCTCACTCTGGATTCCACAATACAAATCCGCCCGTGTGCAGGCGGCCTTAGACCACCAGCATAATAATTTAACTCCTGATGGTGCCTCTTTAATGAATGTGGCTCAGTGGTTAGTACTGTTCCCTTAAAAATCTGAGGGTCCTAGATTTAAAAAATCTCATCAAGGACAATATGGACTTTGAAAACCACCATACAGATGTCAACCTTGGTCAGATTTGTCAAGTGTGAACATGACAGCGCCTCAGAGATGTAATTTATGGAATGGAGAAACACATAAGGTGGAATAAGGAGACTTACCCGGTGCAAGTGGGAAGGTACTCCAGGATGGGGAGACCAGCCCGCCGGCACCCGCAGTCCTAGTGGGCGGAGGATGAACCAACAATTTCTTATGTCCCGTGGGACATCCAATGGGAAAGGAGAGCAACAGATAAACCCAAAGATAAAAACAAAATTTGGTGTGAGATAAAAGTAGTGAACAGACAAGAAAATACTGTGCTCATAAGTAATGGTCTAGATTAAAGAGGGATACTTGGGATTTTCATAAATGGAGGAAGGGGTATAAGAGACCCCTAACATGAATGGAGGAAGGGGTTTAAGAGACCCCTTACATGAGTGGAGGAAGGGATATAAGAGACCCCTTACATGAATGGAAAAGGGATATAAGAGACACCCTACATGAATGGAAGAAGGGGTATAAGAGACCCCTTACATGAATGGAAGAAGGGGTATAAGACATCCCTTGCATGAATGGAAGAAGGGGTATAAGAGACCCCTTACATGAATGGAGGAAGGGGTATAAGAGACCCTTTACATGAATGGAGGAAGGGGTATAAGAGACCCCTTGCTTTATTCATGTAAGTCGCAAATCTGGACCATAACTTATGAGTGCAATATTTTCTTCTTTGTTAACTACTTTTGGTCAGATTTTAACCTGGAACTCCAGCAATGCAAGGCAGCAGTGCTAACAACTGAGCTACCATGCTTGTTTTCTTCTCCTGAGGAGGAGAACAAGAACAAAAACACAATGAATATAAAAAATGTATACAGATGATGCTGTCCATAGTCAGATTTGTACCCAAGATTCCAAAACTGCAGAGCAACAGTGCTAAAAACAGAGACACCTTGCTTCTTTACTCACCAGGAGGAGAAGAATAAACACAAAGAGAACATACAAACTCCATGCAGATGTTGCCCAGAGACATGAACCAAGAACCCAAGAGCCAGCAAGCTCTGATTGGCTGAGACAGTCAATGAAGGGCTGTGATTGGGCATCGAGCGTGCCGACAACCAATCACAGCACTCTATTGCCGGAGGCGGGGTTCTCAAACCTGGCCTACGGCAATAGACTTGTGAATGCAGGGGAAGCCCGGATCAGCGGCTGAGACCAGCGGCCGCGCCTTGGACTGCAGCGGCTAGGTGAGTATTGCTTTTTTTTTTCTTTTCAGCATTCTTGGCTGCGTTTTCAGACGAGCTGAAAACGCAGCCAAAACGCTGTCATAAAGTATGCCAACGCTGCTGAAACGGGGCGGAATCTGCAGTAACGCAGCGTTGAAAAACGCTGCGTTTCTGCAAACGCCCTGTGTGAGGGAGGCCTAACTCTTTGGAGTTGCATCCAGTTTTGGCTTTGTGGACACAGCCCAATTTTTCAAATTCTAACCTGTATCATTAATAACTTTGGGAGGTTTTTACTTATCCAAATGATTCGGAGATTGTATTTCCGTGACATGTTGTACTTTATTTCAGTGGTTATTTTGAAAGACGTACAGAAAACTTTGAAAAATTTGTATTTTTCAAACTTTCAGCTTATAAAAGACAGATACTGTACTTATACCACACAATAATAGTTAACAAACAAATATTTTCAACAACTGGACTATAAAAACTATTAAAATTACTGTTTTTCCCCAAAACAGGTAGGTTTGGCCCCAAATTTTTAATTTTCAGAAGGTGCAACGGAATAAGCACCCCAGAATTTGCTATTTCATCCAATTAAAGAATAGTCCCACATGTGGTTGTAAACGCTTCGGGGAGCTAGTAAGGCTCAGAAAGAAATGAGCGCAGAGTTTGTTAAAAAAATGTTTGGACGCCGGGTCACCTTTGTAAAGCCCCTGATGTACCCAGCACAGTTAGGTTTCTAAAATGGGGTTACCTTTGGGGGGACTTACACTCTTTAGCGTATTCATCGATGGGTATAAAAAGTAGGCATTTTATTTGGGGGTCTCGTGAATTTCTCATGTGGGGGTGTAAGAAAAATGAGCAGAGGACATCAGATCTCAATTTTCTTTTTTGAGGGTGCAATGAGGAAAAAAAACAAAAAACAAATTCTGCGATTGTTGTATGGATTTCATTTTTATGGCATTCACCATGTGGTATAAATGAAATGTTAACCTTATTTTATGTGTCAGTAGGATTACGGCGAGACCAAATTTATATAGTTTTTTTTTTTCATGTTGGGCTACTTTTGCTGAAAACAAAATATTTTTCATCGTCCTATTCACAGAACCATAGCATTCTTAATTTTTTTTCTATTGAGCTCTATAGGGGCTTTTATGTTTGTGAAACTCTTTCATTGTTGCCATTTTAGGGTACAGATGACTTTTTGATCACTTTTTACTTTTGATTTTTATGAAGCAGGATGATCCAACCATACAGAATAAAACATCCTAATTTCATCAAACGGGCTGTTATGAGTGCTTTCATAACAAATCTGTGGGTTTCCTTTTTTATTTGCATTTTTCCAATAATTAATGAAGTTTTATTGGTAAAATGGCAAATTGCGCAATGACACTGACAACTCGGCCGGATGAACAGCTGATTGGTCAAGGTTGGTCTATATTGCTCTAATATGCAGTGTTAAAAAGGAGTTCCAACAATTACCATTAATAGCACATCAATTAGAACATCCAGTAATTCCTGTTACAGGACAGAGCAGACAATATTTTTTTGTTTCTTTCAATCATTTTTAAGTTTAGGGTCCCTTGAAAAACTTGTTGGAAGAACCAATGATCTCACTATCTAAGGGACTGCACAAATAGCTGGGAAACAGTCATCTCCGCATATTACATTACTGAGACAAGTAGTAGAATAAACTCACATGTAACTTTAGGACTCCATTCATCAGTAAATTCTTGCTGAATGATAGTTCATCAGAATAACCCCGACTCAAGAACAGACAGTCAGTAACTTCCAGATCTCCCTCCAATAACAACAATTTCCTCTTTACCGACAGCACTTTTTCACTTCTAAAACCACTTCCCAATTCTGCATGGTTGCTCAAGCTCGTCTACCATTAAAGGGAACTTGTGTCTTCTGAGAAAAGCATTAAAACTGCCAAAACCCCTTTTAAGGGTAACGATTTCAAACTATTGGTGGTCTATCCTCAGGAAAGACAATCAATAGTAAATCAGCAGGGGTCCATTATTTGAAAAAAGCCTTTCGCTGGGCTGGCGTGCTTGTGCACCAAGCGGCTTTCTGGAGGAAACAGACAGCTTCGTTCTTACAGCAGTGGCCAGGTTTGGTATTGCAGGCATTGACATGATTGGGAACTTGGCCTGCAATACCAAGCCTGGCCACTGTTTTAAGAACAGAGCTGTCTGCTCCCTGCAGAAATCAGTTCAGTGCACAAGCATGCTGGCTCAGTGAAAGGGGGCAGTCACAGGTAATGGACCTCAGTGTATTTATTAAGGATGACGAATCATGAGGCTAGGCCACCAATAGTTTATAACTGCATAACCCTTTAACGGGGGTTCCAAAACTTTTTTTTTTAAATGTCAAAACTGTTCTAGAATAAAAAAAAAGTGCCATCTACAAGGTCGATCCTCCACAGCTCGGCACCTCCATTCCCATCATCCCTGCCGAGCACTGTTAAATGGCTGCAGGGGTCACAAGCCCATATATCCATAGGACTGCTGCAGCCAATCACCGGCCCCAGCAGTGTACAGCATGAAAAACTCTGTGTTACAAAGACAAAGCCAATAAATTGCAGAACTTTTTAAAACAAATCTGCCACGTGTGGATATACCCTTACAGCTATACAATCTCATCTTAAGTGTGTTTTAGGTGCCAGGAGTAAATGGACGCTGCGAATACTTGGCTTTGTTCTACGGAGCACTGGTAATTACATTGGCACCAAGAATCCAGTGTTTTATGTGTTGCGCTTTCCAGCGTACAGGACAAAGTTAACAAATTTCATAATGTTTATTACATAGTAAAGGTTTTACCAAAGTTTTTTCAAGTCACTTGGCTGCATTTGGAATGCGCTAAACACCGTTATCCATTTTTTCACAAGTTATCAAACTGACAGTCAAGAAAGATATTGTCAAATATTTTCTGCTTCACGAAAAATGCAGAGCAAAGACAACTTCACAGAAAAAGGTAGTTTTTGTAGGTCAATGAAAAGTGACAGGTCTGTCTCACTGTGAAATTCTTCTTGTATCATCACCGCAGTCCTCATACATCACAATGAGTCAAACAATGAAAATTCGCTTTCCATTTACTCTCACTGACAAAGCAACAAAATAAATGTATAAGAGGAAGAAAAAAAAAGGATCACTGATATATTGCAGCTGACTGAACTAAAAAAAAATCAAGACTTTAGAAAAAAATGTATCATTAACGGCGGTAAAAGATATTTAAAGTAAACATTTTGTCCAATCCAGATTTTATGGGATTTTTTTTCAATGGGAAACCAATAGGGGGTCCAGCCTTATATCATAGAATGGTAGGAATAGAGTTGGAAGGGACCACAAGGGTCATCGGGTCCAACCCCCTGCTCAGTGCAGGATCACTAAATCATCCCACACAGATATCTGTCCAGCCTTTGTTTGAACACTTCCATTGAAGGAGAACTCACCACCTCCCGTGGCAATCTGTTCCACTCATTGATCCCCTCACTGTCTAATATCTAATCTGTGTCTCCTCCCTTTCAGTTTCATCTCACTGCTTCTAGTCTTTCCTTGTGCAAATGAGAATAGGGCTGATCCCTCTGCACTGTGACAGACCGTCGGATATTTGCAGACGGCTATTAAGTTTCTTCTCAGCCTTCTCTTCCGCAAGCTAAACATTCCCAGATCCTTTAACAGTTCCTCATAGGACATGATTTGCAGACCGCTCACCATCCTGTTAACTCTTCTCTGAACTTGCTCTAGTTTGTCTATGTCTTTTTTAAAGTGGAGTACCCAGAACTGGACACCGTATTCCAGATGAGGTCTGACTAAGGAAGAGTAGGGGGGGATAATTACCGCACGTGATCTAGACTCTATGCTTCTCTTAATACATACCAGAATTGTGTTTGACTTTTTTACTACTGCATCACACTGCTGACTCATGTTCAGTCTGTGATCTGTTTGTATACCCAGGTCTTTTACATGTGCTGCTGCTTAGCTCAATTCCTCCCATTCTGAATGCGCTTTTTTCATTTTTTTACCAGATGTAGTGCCTTGCATTTCTCCTTCTTAAATACCATATAAACTACTTGAACTAGTTTATAATAAAAAGTTATGCACATTTCTATTATTTCAAGATTTCTGTTTGCTGTCCGAGACCTAGTTCATTTTTGATAGTTTCTGTTTGTGGCCCTATAGGGCAATAGTCCCCCTTTCATGGCCCCCATTACATAATCGCTTTATTAGGCAGGTGAGAGTACACTGAGGATGCTGACCACACTACTTGTATTTTATTCTCACTGCCTCTCTGCTTGTGATGCAGCAGCTTCCTATATAGCTCGATGACACATTCTCCTCCTGGTCCTGTCTCCAGCGATCAGAACGTCAAAGGGAGGAGACAGAGCTGGGAGGAGGAAGCGTCATCACGTTATACAGGAAGCTGCTGCAGAACACAGAGGCAGTTAGAAAATCATGCAAGTATTACAATCAGCTTCTTGAAGAAAAAAGGGCAGACCTAGGAGGAACAATTACTCCCATTACTCCACTCCTTAAATCTGCTAATGTATGTTCCCTTACCATAACTGGCATCTCTTACAATGAATTATAACTAAGTCCTAACACCCTCTGATTAGTTATGTAGAAAGCAATTTCCCCCTAGTTTCACTGCCCCGAGCTGGAATCCATCTCTACCATTGTGGCTGCAGCAGCTGTTACACTGTAACTTCCTGAAATAATGGTAAATGAAAACACATGCTGGCTAAAAATACATATTTATATTCTTCCCCAATATAAACCTGATTTATTTTCCTGAAGCGGGCAACTGTTGGCCATAAAGGTGAGCAGCCTGTTCCTTGCTGCTCGTAAATTATTTCATGTAATTATAATATTTATTTTATTACAAACGTGTCCAAAGCTCATAAATGCTGACATCTGACTAAACAGATCATTTAATGGGGTTGTATAATTTCCGCTGTTTCTGCCCTTGAAGCCAAAGTAGACAACCAGGTTTTCCTTGGATGTGTGTGAGACCTCTCCAAGCAGTTGATTGCTGGGGGTGCTAAAAGTCGATACCGATAAACTATCCTAAAGATCGCTCATCAATATTTCAGCCCAGGAAAACCCCTTTAAAGAAGACCCGGCATGTCCTCATGTCAACGAGGCCCGCTGCATGGCTTTGTAGCGGCAGCCCTGCTAACTCCCGCAATACCTATTTCCCCTATGCTCCTTTCCATCTTACTGGGCTTTTCTAAGTTTTGGTGCAAATGTGTCAAGTGGGCGGTTCCCACTACTCACTGTCAATGAAGTCTGATATCAGCTCTAGACAATGAGCATTAAGGACCGCCCACCTGACACATTCACAGCTCTTGGAACTGACACAAAGAACCACCCTTATAGGGAAGTGGGAGGAAGCAGAGAGAAAGGAAAGACATCATTGGAGTCAGCAGGGCTGTGGCTGCAATGCTATGTATCCGGCCCCGTTGACATGAGGGCAAATGTTCAACCCTTTTTTACATCGTTCATTAAGAGGCCTTTTTTGATGCATGTCTTGTAAGGTGCATCAAAATAAGGTCAGCACAGATATCTCCACCAGAAGCTGGGCCACAGCTGTAATGGCTGGGAATGGGGTTAGCTCTAATCCCGACCTTTTAATCCTGGTCATGCTGAGACTGCCACATCTAAAAGACTGACAGAGGGAGTGGCTGCCCACGCTGCATCAGCCTAACAATAGTCTCCGGGTCTGCCAACTATGGTTGCCTATTAGGCCCTGCTAGAAGCAGGATCTAATAGGCCAATATAATACGCTGAAGTATTGTAGTGTATTATAGGAACGATCATTTCTAATGAAGTTCAAGTCCTATAGTGGGACTTGAACTTGGAAAAAAAAGCTATCAAAAATGTTAAAGGAAATCTGTCACCCCCGACCAGCAGCATAAACTAGGTTCGCTGGTGACAAGTTCCCTTTAAGATATAAAAGCAAAAAGTAAAAAAAAGTAAAAAGCCCCCACTTCCTCCCTTATTAAAACAAATTACAAGATGGTATCGCTGCGTTCATAATAATCCACGTAAAAAGTCAGCATAAGGGCTCCTGCACACTGGCGATCGCGATATGGCTGGGGGTTTTTTAACCGCAAATGTCAATAGGACTTTCTAATGTTAACAACGCATTGTACAAAAATCACAAGTTATCAAAACATTTAAAAAAAACAAAAACAAAAAAAAATGTCTAAATTTTGCCGATGCGCTCGTGTGACTGAGCCCTTACTGCAGGAAGAAGACAGTTGCACTTCAAGACGGACGACTCGCCACAGCGCCGAAAAGAGAACACATGACCGACAAAGGAAGCGGTCACATGTTCTTTCTTCTGGCGATGCGAAGATTTGTCCGCATCTGCAGTGCGGCTGTCTTTTAATGCAGTAACACGGGCGCTGACGCACCCGTGTGACTGGGCCCTAACACTGTCATGTTAATTATTCTGTACAGTGAACTCCGTAAAAATGTAACGCAAAAATCAATAGATTTTTTTTCCCCCAATCTCCCTACCCAAAAAAAAAATAAAATTACTAAAAGTTTTACAATACATTATATGAACCCCAAAGTAATCGCATTGAAAAATACAAGTTGTCCTGCAAAAAACAAGTCCTCGCACATCTATACCGATGGCGATAAAAAACTAAAAAAAGAAAAACAACTTCTGGCTTTAAGAGTGCTGCCATGAGGATTAAAAAAAAACAACTGAAAAATTGGTCAGTCATTGAGGGGTTAACCAAGACCAACTACAAAGTGGCTTTTTTTCCCCCATTTTAAATGCATTATGACTAAAAAGTGCCTCTTCCAAGTGCCTTTGTTGTTGTCTCCCCGTATGTGAACAGAGCCGTGCTCTGGAGTCTGCGGGTTCCACCGCTATATATTGTATTAAATACACTTTGCACGGCGTTGCCAATAAAAATGGCGTGATTATAACCATCCACCGGGGATTGAGCCCTCGGAGAATACATCGTTTATCAGCTTCTTCTACACGCTGACAGCTGATCAGCCCATCATGAGGTTACACACTATGCAGAACAGCACTGACATGACTGGTTAAAACACTTTCCTATAAGGCTACATTCACACGAGCGAGCGCAAAATCAGGCGAAGAAAATCGGGCCAATATCGCGCTTGCCCATACACAATTTTCACAGCAATAATTTCTTGATTAAAAAAATAAATAAATCGCATCACTTCTGTGAAATTGCGATCTTCCCATGTGTGAAAAGACCGCAAGCATTTCCCATAGAATTCAATTGGGTGGGGGAAAAACCCGCATGCGAGTACCATGTGATTTTTTTCCAACAGGCAATTCCCATGAACACGATAGAACACGCTGCGATGAAACAAATAAATCCATGGAAAAGAATGGATCTCATATTCGTATTTTTTGGTCCAGTAAATAAACCCTGAGGCCTCATGTCCACTATGAAAATGGATTTAGTAAATCCGTGCAGGTGTCCCGCACGTGTGATCCGCACCCATAGGGATGCATCGGACACCTGCAGGTAAGTAAATATTTGCGGATGTCATTTTTCCCTGTTGCGCGGATTGCACGTGCGGGAAATCACCCGCAGCATGCTCCATTTTCTGTGGGTTTCCCGCACGGATGGCTCCAGCAGGCTTCCATTGAAGCCTATGGAAGCCGTCCGTATCCGCAGCACACCTGCAGCTGAATCCCTGTTCTGCCGCGAGAGAGCAGGAGTTAAAAAAGAAAAAAGCACATCCGCCGGGCAGAAGAAAGAAGATCCGGAGGTCAGATCCGCAACGTCCGGACAGGTAAGTAAATCTTATTTTCAGGCCTCATGTCTGCGGGAAAGGAGGGACCTGTTGCGGGATTCTGCATGGAAAATCCGCGCTGGCCTGAATTTCCCAGTTGACATGAGGCCATGAGGTGGAATCCCACCCTCTCCACAGAAAGGGGTCACTGCTTACCTGTCCGGATCCTCTGCATGGCTATGCGGATCCCTTTCGCATTTGCACTGTGAATGTGGACGGGCACGCCGGCCAGCACGCTGCTGACACACATACGCAGTGGAGGTTTTTTTTGTTTTTTTTTTTTAAATCCCCTGCTTTCCCGCGGGATCTGCAGCACGTCCGCAGTGTCAGCTGCGTATGTGCCGTGGATCAGACGGCTTCCATTGACTTCAATGGAAGCCGTCTGTGCGGGACCCTCAGGAAAATGGAGCATGCTGCGCTTTATTTTCCCGTGTGTGCGATCTGCAAATCGGGAAAAATGACATTCGCAGGTATTTAATTACCTGTGGATGCCCAATGATTGTCTATGGGCTGATTAAACTGCAGATGGCACATGCCGGTGACACGCGCGGATTCCTCAATTTAATGATGCCCATGGACATGAGGCCCAAGGGTGTAATCACACAGACATATGCGTATTTTGATCTGTGAACGCACAACGTTTTCGTAGGTTGACATATGCTGTTGC
This sequence comes from Eleutherodactylus coqui, assembly GCF_035609145.1. NCBI lineage: Eukaryota > Metazoa > Chordata > Amphibia > Anura > Eleutherodactylidae > Eleutherodactylus > Eleutherodactylus coqui. The sequence goes on along the minus strand of NC_089846.1, from coordinate 113,107,432 downwards.
CCTGTGCTTTTCTATCCCTTATCAGTCTATTTGCTCATAATCAGTCTCGCAGACAGAGCTTTCCAGCGTCGCGATTCTCGAGCGTTGTCTGCTAGACGTTTAGCGCACCTCATTACCCATCACAATGATGGGGTGCGCTAAAACATGCTGCCGACCACAAAACGAAAGTAAAAACGTGGCATTGTGCCACGTCCATGTGCGAGAGTGGCCTTAGAGGGGTTGTCCCACGAATAGAGGTTCCACCTTGTCCACAAAAACGGGGGTTCCAAAGATCCTCTATGAATAGAGCAATGATCACAAATGCACTACACCCCTCCGCCTATCTCCAGCAGTCCCACCGAAATGATGAATGGCGCAGCAGAGAGCTTGCTCAACCGCATTCATTCAGGACCCCTGTTCTCATAATTGGTGGGGGTCCCAGCAGAAGGACCGCCACTGTTCAGCTGTCATTAGGGATTAACTTCTATTGGTGGGACAACCCTTTAAATAGAATAATCTCAAGAGATTATATCATAAACAGACATTGATTGTTACACAACAAAATACTGACAGATGGATACGTGATATTTTCACATAATCACATTATTAGATCAAATTTTAGCTACATAGATATAGACATTGGCTATTACTTAGCCATCTACCCCCAAAACAGGTCTAAAATGTGCTGCTTCTACTGTGCAGACAACTCTTAAGAGACGGCGCCCATACTTTTGGAACATGTAGCCGACTAGACTTCCTAAAACAAGAAGAAAAAAAAATTCAGTTGGATTTTTTTTATACATCTACACTCATATGGGCTCGAATCGGTGCAAATCCACACAAAAATCAGTGGCCAAAATCTGAATGCTATGTAATTCTGGTGCCGACATGCTGCGGAATTAAATAGGTTTTTGTCATGTTAAAAACTCTGACAAAGGACGCATTCAGACGAGCGTTTTTTGCACGCATTTAGGTGCGTGAAAAAAAACGCAAAACGCATGTAAAAACACTCACGTGACCAAAGCAGCACACGCGTTTTAAAATTTGCTCTTGTTGTGCGGTCACACGATGGCAAAATGCGCACATAAAGTGCGGCGCCAGCGCTATCCCCTGCTGCGGCTTTGACAGCTGCAACAGGGGACTCCTTGGGTGTGAAATCCCTGAATTCAATGAATGGCTGAGCGCAGGCACCAATCACAGGCAACACTCAGCTGTCATTCAATGACTGAGTGCTGCCTCTGATTGGCTGAGCACTGTGTGACCAATCAAAGGCAGCGCTTTTTGGAGGAGGGGCCACCAGAAGAACACTGCCGGGACGTAGAGAAGAGCCGGTCAGCGCTTCTAGGCGAATTACTTTTTTTTTTCTACAGCTAGGGATGATTTTAGAGAAGGACTTATATTTACAGCCCTTCTTTGAAAATCCCTGCAGGGCTTGGCTTCATCCTATTGCTTTCAATGGTGCTGCAGCAGCGTCAGTCCTATTGAAACCAATGGGAGAACATCGCGCTCCTGTGCCACAGCTGTGACAACTGTGGTAGGGGAATTCTTCATGCCCGCAGTGCTGTCACAGTGTTCAGTGATGAGGGGACTCCCTGCGGAGATGAAGAAATCCTCGGCCACAGCTGTTACAGCTGTGGCAGAGGATTACGATCTTCTCTGTATGTTCTCAATGGGGTCGGCCCCATTGACCACAAGGTGAAAGCCCTGGATGTCACAGCATTTAGGGTTTGTCACAGCTGCAGCAGAGGATAGCAAGCCGCTCCCACTGCTTTTAATGGGGCCGCACTAGGTGTGCGAATTTTAGGTGTGTGTGAATTTTAGGTGCGTTTGCGAATCAATGTCCTATTTTATACAGGTACGAATTTTATTCCCAAGTAAAAAATGTACATGTGACCGCTTTCATTAAAAAAAAAGCTTTGGTTCTAATAGATGCGAATCGCAAACACACCTAAAATGCATTTTTAAAAAACGCTTGTCTGACTGAGCCCAAAATTAGTCATTTTCGATTTATTTCAACCTTCAATGTGACCACTTATCTGTACAATTCCACTGAAAAACATTGAAATCTTTTAGGCCTTGTTCACATGAGCGGGTAGTTGTGCGCACGTATGAGCACGAAAAAAATGCGCTTATGCAAAGGATGCGTGAAGTGGCAAAATTTGCGAATGAAATTTTGCCTGTTCACTGGAGCAGCTGCCCCACGAAGGTCCCCTCCTTACTGAACACTGTGACAGCACTGTCACAGTGTTTAGTGATGAGGGGACTGCAGCGGGAACGAAAGAATCCCCTGCCACATCGGTCCCAGCTGTGGCAGGCGATTCCAGCGCTGCTGCTGCCCCATTGAAAGCAATGGGATGAAGGCAACCGCCAGAGGGATTTGGGGGGGGGAAGGGCTTGACATATAAGCCCTTTCCTGAAAATAAGCCCTAGCTGCTTGAAAAAAAATATATATATACATACTCACCTCTCAGCCACTGTCGGGGCTCAGGCGCATCTTGTCCCTTGCTTCCCCGGCAGTGTTCTGAGGCTCTTTCAGCAGCAGGGATTTAAAAATCCCTGCCTCCTGAAAGGGCTGTGTCTGAATGGCTGAGCGTTGAACCAATCTCAGGCAACGCTCAGCCATTCAATGAATTCAATGAATGGCTAAGCACTGTCTCTGATTGGCTGATCGCTGTGACCAATCACAGGCAGCATTCGGCTGTCATTTAATGAATGGCTGAGCGCTGTCTGTGATTGGCTGAGCACTCAGCCAATCAGTCACAGCGATTTCCCTACGTGGTGATTTTTAAATCCCCGCCCAGGGAAAATGCTTCAGAACACTGCCGGGGATGCCAAAGCAAAGATGCGCCGGAGCCCGGACAGCGCCGCTAGGCAAGTAAGTTTTTTTTCCAACACCTAGGGATGATTTTCAGGGAAGGGCTTCTATTTAAAGCCATTTTGGCACAAAACCTTCAGGTCTCAGCTACAAAGCTGAAGATGAAAGCAATGGAAGAAGATCGCACCCCTCTGCCACTAGTATGACAGCTGTGGAAGGGGATTCCTTCATCCCCGCAGGGAGTCCCCTCATCACTGAACATTGTGACAGCACTGTGTCTGGTGTCAGTTGCCAAGGCAACCCATTGGAGTGGTGCAATTACACGGTGGAGGGCTGATGATATCACAGAGGGAGCGCCCTCCCTCTGTGAACCCTCCTTTACAAGCTGCAATCAACATTGATCGCAGCATGTAAGGGGTTAACAGCAGGAATCAGTGTTCTCACAAATCCCCACTGTTGAATTAGGTGTTTGGCTGTCAGCCTGTGGATGGCGCAAGCTCAGCTATTGAGCCCATGCCATCCATAGGACGTAAACATATGTCCATTTATGGTAACTGCTTTTTACGTACATTTACGCCCTGGGGTGCAAAGGTGTTAATAAGATAAATTTGTCTGGGGGAAGCATTACTTGTTAATCCTTTATCAGATTATATTCGCCTGTGCTGTGAATCACTCACATCTCTTTCCACAGTGCAATGATTCTGCTTTACCGCACTGCTGTGCGGGGGAAAAATTGTGGTGTGTCCTATCTTTGGGTGTTCCCCCGAACGCCTCACCCACCGTTTTCAATGGGGCCGGAAAACACATTGCAGGCCGTGTGATGTGCAGACGAGTGCAATACCAGGTTTCCCATTGAAGACCATGGGAAACACTTGCCGATTCTCCGGCGTGGCTGAAAGCAACTGCACTGAAGTGATGGGAGGCGCTTTTGACACAAATGACTCCCATCCACGGGGACGTCGCACTTGCACGAGCTTGATATCGGACCAAGTTCTGCGGTGTGCGCACTCCCATATACAGGTACGGCTTGCGGCTCAGACTCCGCTCAGCCATATCTGCCATCTTTCCGGTAAGATTATGCGGCTATTGGCAGCTGCGGCTGAGCAGAGTCTATATATGGGAATGCATTCTAAAAAGGAGATGAGAAATTAAACAAAACTAAAACTAAAACCTAAAATGCTCATTTTACTGAAATCCTATTAATATTTGACTTGCACAACAATTTGGAACACAGTGTATGCCATCCCATTATGATATCTGCCCATTAGCCCCCACGTTTTTGCCTGCTATGAACACAGGATTTGCGCCTTTCTTTAACCCACTCAGGACCAGAGATTTTTCATTGTCTTTAGAGATATGAGTGAGAATACTTGCTAACGACAAATACTCGAGCGAGTATTGTCCTTTTCGAGTACCTGCCCACTTGTGAGAAAAGATTCTGGGGCTGGTGGGGGTTAGCGGTGTGGTGAGGGAGTGAACAGGAGGGAGCCGGGGGGGAGGGGGGGGGGGGGGAAAGAGAGAGAAAGAGAGAGAGAGAAAGAGAGAGAAAGAGAGAGAGAGAGAGAGAGAGAGAGAGAGAGAGAGAGAGAGAGAGAGAGAGAGAGAAAGAGAAACAGAAAGAGAAAGAGAGAGAGATCTCTCCCTCATTACCACCCGCTCTCCCCCGCCGCCCCCGAATCTTTCCTCATGAGCAGGCATGTACTCGAAAAGGACAATACTCGCTCGAGTATTTGTCTTTAGCGAGTATGCTCGCTCATCTCTAATTGTCTTATTTTTCATCGCTGCAAAGAGCCAGAGTTTAATTTTTCCATTCACATAGCCATATGAGGGGTTTGTTTTTTGCGGGACTAGTATTTTTTAAAAGAGTATTATTTAATTTGCCATATAATGTACTGAAAAAGTTTTGAACATTTTTAAGTGGGGAGAAATTTTAAAAATGTAAGATGCCACTTTTTGGAGGGGGGGGGGGTTATATGTTACAGTGGAGTAGAAATGATATCTGAACTTTGTTTTATGGGGATACCAAAGTTATATAGTTTACAGTTTTTTTTTACATTTCTCTCAATCAAAAGTTGCTTTCCGTTGCCATACTCAGAGGACTGTAACTTTTTAATTTTATTCGTAGACTGGACTGTGTGAAACATGGTCTTTAATCACTTTTTTTTTTTTAGGAGCCAGGATGAAAAAAAAAAAATGCAATTTAGCATTGCTTTTTTTGTTTTTTTACGGCCTTGGGGGCTTATTCCGACGTGCGAATATCGGCCGGGTTTTCACACCTGGCCGATATACGCTGTCCCTCTCTGCAGGGGGAGGAGGAGGCGGGCCGGGCCGGGAGCTAGTGCACAGAGCTCCCGTCCCTTCTCCGCCCCTCACTACTGTTTGCAATGGGAGGCTTAGGATGGGGGAGGAGCTAAGTTCTGCCCATCCTGCTGCCTCCCATTGTAAATAAGGGTGAGGGGCGGGAGCTCAGTGCACTGCTCCCAGCCCGGCCCGACTCCTCCCCCTGCAGAGAGAGACAGCGTATATCGGCCAGGTGTGAAAACCCAGCCGATATACGCTTGTGGGAATAAGCCCTTACAGTGCAAGATAACTATTGTAATATTTTCATACTTTGGACTTTTACGTACACTTTGATAGTAAATATTTGGGGCTATTAATTGTCTAGATTTTTATGGGAAACAAAAGCAGATGAAAATGGGAGAACTTCACATCTTTAATTTATTTTTAAAAAACCTTAAACATTTTTTTTTTACACTTTAATTTAGTTAGCTAATTTGATCACTTGTACTATACATTGCAATACTTTAGTATTGCAGTCTATAGTGATTTGTAGTGTTGCCTATTGATAGGCATCTGTGCATGGCAACCCTGGGAGCCTTCACGTGGACCCATCAGCACCCCCAGTCATGTTACAGGATGTGCTGATGGGGCACGAAATAAGTGCTCCCCTTCTACTGACTGGTTAGATGTGTGGTCAGCTTTGCCCGCAGCATCTCAAGAATTAACTGCTGCAATCGCTGCCAATTCTGGTCACACTATTTACTAATGCTGCCAGCTTTCACAAACGGCTAAAAGCCACCAACTATGGAGCGAACTCTGCTCCCGAGCCTGCTCCATACACCCTTCATGACCGCATAATGTACATTTATATTATGCGGCAGCGAAGTGGTTAATTCACTTGGTGCTGCCCGCCCTCTTGTTTCTTGCTGGTAATTAACTGAATTTGTAGAGTGAAAATAAAAAAGTATAAAAGCTTTGGCCCGTCAGAAAAAGGCAGAAGCTTAGTTGAAACATATGGGTCATGACTGTAGAGATGACCCGAGTAAATAATATTAAAATACCAAATCTGATCAAACATCAAAATCCAATAATCTTCCGCTTTACTGGTCCTATGAATGCGGGATTACCATACTTTGTACTAGCTATGGTTCTCATTTACGTAACAGGAACGGGTTTAATTTTAGGCAAAAAAATAATAAAAATCCCTTTAAATGGTAGGGATTTCATTTTATTTTATGATGCGTAGACCCCAGGGCCGATGAACCTTGCTGTCCTGTCCTAACAGATGTCTGCATTAAATACAGAGACATTAAAGAAGTCAGCAGCATCCAGTTAATCACGGGGTGGCATGAGATACGCAGCAGGCATTATCCCTCATCACGGGTGATGGATGAAGAGGGTTTAATCTGGTGTCGCCCAGTAATAAAAGGCATGAAGGATCAGGGACGTCACTCTTCTGGGCAAAAGCCAAGCAGATGGTACAGTGCAGAAAATCGGCAGCATCCATGGGCTTACACATATAATTAGTTTACTCGCATTCCAAATAACCAGTTGGGTTTACAGTATTTCATCACAACATCTGAGACGTTTCAGTACCAAACATAGCCCTCTGACGGCTCGGAGCAGAAAGCCTGCGATGCCGCATACTTCAATCCTCATAAGCCCTTCTCTGCCAGCGAGAGCTACATGGCAGGAAAGAGGCTAAAGCCCATGTTCGGAATACAAAGCAAGGGCGGCATCGGGGAAGGGCATTGCATCTTACATTGGATGGATGAAAAATCTGTATACATTTATGCATTTCTCTAGTGCAGCTAATGATGCATGCCAAAAGAGCAAAAGGCTGTAAAGCCAGAACACAAACACATTAGGAAATAATATTCAAGGCGAGGAATTATTTTTAACCCTATAATCTAAAAACTCAGCCTGCGGTATAAGGAGAGTATTTTATGTATTTTTGGGGAATTTACGACACAACGTGGAACCGTATAGATTCTGAACACCACAACTCAACAGCTAAAAGCCACCGGAACAGCTTAGAGAGTCGTTATAAAGTCACAACCGCAACTACTAAATGGGTACAGGGGATTTGCGGATGATATAGCCCTACTTGTACCGTTGCTGCCCAAGCGCTGACAAATACCATCACCTCTGGGACAAGAAGCGGCAAGGGTTGCTTTACAGATTTATTGTGAAAACATACAGATTATGCGACTTGGATATGCCATATCCACAAATGCCTTATTCATGGTCAACCAACAACAGCGGTTGCAAGAAGTCCCCGTGACCCCGTTCTTGGGATCGGTAGAGTCTCAACAATGGGACCCCAACTGATCAGCCTTTTATCACCTATACTAGGGCTAGGTGATAAATGTTGATTCTGCTACAACCCCTTTAACCCTTTCCAATCCACTGTCTGACGTCTGAAGACATTCTGATTAAAGGCTGTACAGCTCCGATGTCGGAAGACGTCCGGCGGGGTATTCTTTCTGTATATTACTGGCCGCTCTGTTGTCGGGGGCTTCTCCAGCATGTCCCATACCGCAGTACTGGCTCTAGCCAGCAGATGGCGCCATAGTATAATGGCAGAAAGAAAAAGCCCCCTAGGAAACCTTGAATCCAGAATTGGATTGCAAAGGGTTAAGAACCACTGTACACTGACCTATAAGCAGATCCAAACATAAAAGATGCCCAATAAACACGTTGGACATAATCCTCAGCATTGCGAGATGCCAGTTATCCAGCAGCACCAACGACGTGGCCTTTTTTTGGCTCCACTTAGACCTGGCTGAAACGTATGGGACTATGCTTCTGGTGTCGCCACGGCTAGAAGCTAATCTGGAGAATAACAGTTCTACTTTGACTATTATTTGAGTTGTGTCCTGATGAGCAAGTCAGGAGTATACATCTCATACTTAATTGTGATTAATAATTACTACACTTAGGTTATCCCTTTCTGTCTGAAACTCCTGGCCTCCTTCTCCTCAGCTGGTCATGTGAGCACCATTCTGACCAGCTCAGATTTACTTGGGTTTATGTTGTCTCAAACTAGTCAGTTTCTCAGTCAGCATAATTCCTATGTGATAATACATGGAGTGTACCACACATGCTCTTCAGAGGGGGACACAGACACTCCTATCACAGTTATTGATGATGATCACACAGTTATAATAGAGGAGATCGCGTCTCATTCTCCTGACTTCATACTTATGGAATGTAACTTATTTAAGTGAATGAATAATGTAGTGACAGTGTTTTCACGCAGCAGAGATTATACAGTCTCTAGCTGCTCATATAATTCGGTGCTGATGCATCATGGGATTGATGGCACAGAATAGTGAAAGCAGAAATCTCAGCATCAAGATGGTGCCAGATAAGCACCAGACAGGAGGCTGCACTGCATGGAAATGACTGCAATATACAGAAAAGACCTCCACAGTATGACAGGCAATCAGGTGAAAGGTGTAGAGATAGAAAAACATGTTTATGCTGGAGTGGCCCTTTAACTTGACTGTTGTGTTGTGCTAGGTAGCTAGCGTAGCATGCCTAGGCTATTTGTACAGCTCAGTAGTCAGTTGAGGACTACTGGGCTATGCAAATATAATGTTCAGCACTTTAAACAAACAGATGCAGATACTGGTACTAATAATGCAGGAAGCCTTATACCCTATGTAAAAATCCAATATGCCTTTCAGATTAAGGCCGGCTGCACACAGACTGGTCGGGAGCCTGCAACAGAATCCAGCTCTGTCCCCAGCTGGCGACCCTGTGTACATGGTCTTTTATGTATTGCGGATTACTGCGGGGCTCGCCATCGGCCAATCACAGTACAGAGTTTTTTTTAAATTTGTTTTTCTCGCGCCGTCACTAGGCGATGACATAGGTACCAATGGCCTATCCGCAATTCTCAATTGCAGATGGGCTGCGGGCTGGATTGCTTCCATTCAATGAATGGCTGTGATTGGTTCATCGAGTGCTGGCTCTGATTGGCTGAGCTGCGGTGCTTGAGAACCAAGCAAATTCAGCATTTCCTGGAGGTGGGGAATTAGGACTCCTGATCAGGAAGCACTGAGGGAATACTACAAGCAAGTGCCGGGGACCTGCAGTGAAGACGTGGTGGAGTGAACAGTTAGGTGATGTATTTGCGTTTTATTTTTTTTTCTATGCAGCTAGGGCTTACTTTAGGGCTTTTAGGCCTCATGTCCACGGGAAAAATCAGGCCCGCCACAGATTCTTCATGTAGATTCCGTAGCGGGTCCCTCCTGCCCCGCGGACATGAGGCCTACAAAACACCTTTCATGCGGAGGAATCCATAGAAAAGCATGGGCTTCACATACATGCAATTTGTAGCACTGTCAAATCACGAGAAAAATCACGCGATTTTGTCGCCCGTGTGAAACCGGCCTTAATACAAAGAAGTTTGTTCCTATGGGAGAGACTTCCCTTTTTTTATCCCAAGCAAAGAGCTGACGCAAGAACACCGATCACCTGTACAATAGGAGGAAAGCCTACTGATTTCAATAGACACTATATAGAACATTTCAGTTCTCCTGGTGACTTCTCCCAGCAATATCAGCTGATCTCTGGGGACCCCGGCAGCAGGTCCTCCAACAATCAGCTCCACCTCATATAACTCAGGGGTGAATCAAGTCTGGTCTACATGATTTGATTCCCCACTGAGTTATATAAGGTTGAGCCAATTGTTTCTTCCATGCCATTACCCGCGCGGAAAGTGGGCGCACCCCATTATAGCCAATGGGGTCCACCCGACATGGTTTCGGTTCCGTCCAGAGATAGAACTATTCAGCCACAGGGGTTCCCCTTTTCCGAACTGAGCAGAAAAGTGCAATCCCGGCCAGTGATGTGAAACCACCCAGGTTACACAACGCCAGGAGGCACTTTTCTACATGTAACACGTACAAGTATATTGCATTAAATGGCCCGGATGTAAATATATTCTGCACAACCTTCAAGTATTCAGGGAAATTGATCAGTGATAAAACTCTAATCTCCTTAATCAACGTCTAAAAACTTTCCGAAGTACACTACCTCAGCATTCTCCGGCTACACTTCTAGGATCAATAAGTAAGTAAGTGCTCGAAGTCCATCTTCTGGTAACATCAGACAGGACCGAATATATGCATTGCCTATTCGGAAGAGTCGGTGTAAACAGGTAAGTCTGCCAACTTTTCCAGGAGCTTATAGCATATAGGGTTCATGTCTAAATCGGGCTGTATTTACACAGGCAAGTGTAATACAAATTTGAGAAAGTCGGACCTATATTGTACTTGTGAACTGCGATTTTCAGGCTTCTGCGTTAAAGACCCAAAAATAATCTGCTGCAAGGGTAACAACAGAGGCCAGCTAATGATGAGGAGGTTGGCGGCTAGTAGTCCCTTTCCCCATTACACTACATCTGGGTGAGTTTTTCTCCAGAAGCAACCTATTATCCTGACCTTCCATTATTTTCCCGTCATAGGAAGACAGGCAAGCAATGTATGGGTTGGATAAAACAATCTGCATTTTGTCTGAAACCAACTAAATTGGCCCTTATCCAATGACAAAATCATAGTACAGAAACACTTCGAGGAGTTCTCTGTACAACATTTCAGATTTTGTCTCCTCTGGTATTATCTGAAACATGAGGTTAATTCGGAGGCCTGTGGCCAGCTTGGGGTAGAAAACTGCCTACTCAGCAAAAACCAGCTTCCCATCGCCTCTTGTACAGCATTCAGAAAACAGGAATAAACTCATTCAGCCCACACAACTACCTATAATACTCCATCCACCTCCCCCGTATCGCTTTACAACATCGCCACGTGACAGATATGTGAATAAACAGTCTGTTAGCAGACACCACCTCTCCTTTACAAGAGCCGTTTGTAAGACAATTGTGTTTTTTCTCATCATGTATTTGATTAAAAATATGCATTAAAACAAAGCTGATGTATAAGACTGCATTCACATGTTCACATGTAGCTTTGCCCATTTTCCACCTTTAATATTCCTTTTGGTGAATGGAAAAACATTTCTGTGACGTCTTCCATTGATTTAGATGGTTTTTAGGCTTTCCGATTGTTTCCGTTCCACTAGCTTTCCATTTTTTTTTTTTTTACTGGAAAAATAGTGCTGCTTGAAGTAGAGATATATGAGGCCTTATATAATGATACTTTATGGGACTGACTCGAAGTTTAGAAAGCCAATCGCATTTGCTTAATAAGTCCGTTACACATACATACATACTATAATATATATATATATATATATTATAGTTATAAAACTTTATTCTTTTTTTAGGTACAGCAAAAAGAATACGCTGTGTGACAAAGCAAGGTATATTAGCTTGTGGATCGTACTAGAATCATCTGTTAATAGCAGAATTTAATTTTTTTTTTCCACAAAATTCACCCTTTTTAACTCCGAAACAGCGTTCAGGTCGACAGAAATATAAATCCAATCACTTGCACTGACAGGTGGTTTTCATTCGCCTATCAGTAGTGCAATTTAGGGTTAGTAAGGGAAACCGATACGAATTTTGATCTGATTTGTGCAGAATTTGCCCCCTACCATAGCTGCAGTCTCTTCTTGTTCTTCTGCCATGTCCATCGTTTCCCCTAGATCTCCTCTTCCTCTGCTGCATCCCGAATGTAGCGGAGTTACAGCGGATGATAGCAGTCACACGTGCGTCTTAGTAATAATAGTTCCTACTCTCTGTGACTCGGCCCGTTCTTAATTCATTACTATAGCTTTTCTATGACAACATATGGGCAAAAACCTAACTAAATTCTGAAAGGCCTTTTCTTACTTTTACAACAAATAGTTTAATAGTATTAAATACAGCGAGATCCGCCTCCATCGGGAATGTTGCAGCAATTAGTGGAAATTTGCTTTCAAGAGCAAATCTACCTGAAATAACAATTAATGTCAGGCCTTGTTTTACTGACAAATCCCTGACCATTTCTAGCTAAATCAGAAATACCCCCTACGGAGAAGGTATAATAGTGGGCCTTATACTACTACTATTTTAGGCTGCATTTACACGAACGTATATCGGCTCGGTTTTCACGCCGAGCCGATATACGTCATCCTCATCTGCAGGGGGGGAGGGGAGGATGGAAGAGCCAGGAGCAGGAACTGAGCTCCCGCCCCTTCTCTGCCTCCTCTTCGCCCCTCTGCACTATTTGCAATGGGGAGAGGCGGGACGGGGTCGGGGCTAATTCTCGGAACTTAGCCCCGCCCAATCCCACCTCCTTTCATTGCAAATAGTGCAGAGGGGCGGAGAGGAGGCAGAGAGGGGGCGGGAGCTCAGTTCCTGCTCCTGGCTGTGAGCCCGGCCGGTGACCCTGCGTCCGTCCCTTAACTGTACTGCAGATGACCGCGGCGGCTTGCAAACAGTCATGTGCAGTACAGGTTTGGGTTTTTTTTGCTTTGTTTGCATTTCCTGCGCCGTCACTTAGCGATGAAAAAAGCGATACTTATTCAAAAAATGACCAAATATGGTATTGACAAGACAACTGTTAGATGGACTCACAACTGGCTGAGTGATCGTACTCAAAGAGTGGTCATAAATGGCTGCACATCCAAGTGGAAGAATATATCAAGTGGGCTATCACAAGGCTCTGTCCTAGGCACAGGGGTGTTCAACATTTTTATAAATGATCTGGAGGAGGGAATTGATGGGAAGCTGATCAAATTTGCCGAAGACGCAAAGCTAGGAGGGATAGCTAAGAAAAGAGAGAGCAAGTATTCAAAAAGATCTAGAAAAGCTTGAACAGTGGGCGGCGACTAACAGAATGGTATTTAACAAGGAGAAATGCAAAGTCCTACATCTGGGCAAGAAAAAAGAAAATACAGAATTGGAGGAATTGGGCTAAGCAGCAGCTCATATGAAAAAGACTTGGCTATATTTATAGATCATAGACTGAACATGAGTCAACAATGTGATGCAGCAGCCAAAAAGGCAAACATAATTCTAGGATGTATTAACAGAAGCACAGAGTCAAGATCACGTGAGGTCATTATCCCCCTCTACTCTTCCTTAGTCAGACCTCATCTGGAATACTGTGTGCAGTTCTGGGCACCCCACTTTAAAAAAGGCATAGACAAACTGGAGCAAGTTCAGAGAAGAGTTACCAAGATGGTGAGCGGTCTGCAAATCATGTCCTATGAGGAACGGTTAAAGGATCTGGGAATAGTTAGCTTGCAAAAAGAAGGCTGAGAGGAGACTTAATAGCTGTGTACAAATATCTGAAGGGTTGTCACAGTGCAGAGGGATCAGCCCTATTCTCATTTGCACAAGAAAAGACTACAAGCAATGGAATGAAGCTGAAAGGAAGGAGACACAAATAGATATTAGAAAAAAACTTTCTGACAGTGAGGGTGATGAATGAGTGGAACAGGTTACCACGGGAGGTGGCGAGTTCTCCTTCAATGGAAGTGTTCAAACAAAGGCTGGACAAATATCTGTCTGGGATGATTTAGTGAATCCTGCACTGAGCAAGGGGTTGGACCCGATGACCCTGGAGGTCCCTTCTAACTCTACCATTCTAGGATTATATGATGACGCAAGTACCTGCAGCCCATACGCAATATTAATTGTGTATGAGCAGCAGCTTAGACGCCTCCATTGACATGAATGGAGGCCGTCCGCTTTGATTCTGCAGCAAAATAGAAAAAGCGCAATTTTTCTTCCATGAGTGTGGAGGAAAAATTTAAATTGTATGCCTTTCAATGCCGCAGAAAGCTCACGCAGACACCGCTTGCGAAATTCGCAATACAAATCCAGTCGTGTGAGACCGGCCATACTCATTATCTTCCTCTGGATAATAATTCTTTCTGTATTTGCCTTGGGGAGAGATGGGTAATAACCTATAAACCGCCGGTAGAGCTCCTATAGAGGTTCTCATACTAGAGTGAGAACCTGAGTTCTGGTCCGGTGGGGTGCAGAAAGTGCCCTTTCTTAGGGGGCCTTCACTCTTGTGGTCGTGAGATCACTGTGTTTTTTTACCACAAATATCAATAGGATTTTCAAATGTTAAAAATGCATCACACACAAAAAAAAATCAGAAAGCACAAACTTGCGATTTTTGTGCGATGCATTTTTAACATCAGAAAGCCCTCTTGACATTTGCGTTAAAAAAAAAGCACAGCGACATCACGATCGCAAGTGTGAAGGCGCCCAACGGGCCATTTCAGACAACCATGGGCCATGTGCTGTCCGTTTATTTCACCAACAACTTACAGCCCATCATAGCCGATGAGACTATACACGAGCGATTTTTTCACATAGACTGTTGGTCCGTGTGGGGAAAAAACTGGCATGCCTTATTCTCTTGGTTTTCACAGCTGTCCAATGCGAGTTGCGCTCACCTTTATCCAGGGCAAATCACGAAACGGTCGTGAGAATCCTTGCCTAAGGGAAACCAGATCACAAGTATGCCGTAAACGTGTTCTTTACTTTTTTTTTTATTCCCCAAAGTTTTTTTATATTTAAAAAAAAAAACTTAACATTTGAATGTTTGGGATTGCCAGGGAGTGGCTGTGATGGATGGAAAGAGTTAACACTGCATGCTTGTTGAGCCTCAGACAGGACAATTCCCCGCATGTAAATAGACCGTATTATATTAGGCATCAAGCATGCAGCTGATGATCCGGAAGGCCTGTCGCTAATAAAGCAGACGCGTTTCCATGCTCGCCGTGCTCACGGCCTGCACTTTAGAAGCAGCAGATGGCAGTTGAGATACGGTTCCAAATTAACATGAAAATAGCAGGGAATGGAGCACAGATTGCCGATGAGCAGTGAATTCCTTTCATCACCTCTGCTCCACTCCTACCACTGAGCTGCTTTGTTGCCTAATGTGTTGCCTTCATTAGGTCTTCATTAGCAATGGCAAAAGCCATTTAGTACGGTGCAGCCATCTCCGTCAGACAGGAACCTGTCAGTAACAACAGCCTTCATGTTTGCAAACAAACTTCCAGTA
Organism: Eleutherodactylus coqui; assembly: GCF_035609145.1. Classification (NCBI taxonomy): domain Eukaryota; kingdom Metazoa; phylum Chordata; class Amphibia; order Anura; family Eleutherodactylidae; genus Eleutherodactylus; species Eleutherodactylus coqui. The sequence continues at coordinate 113,092,381 of NC_089846.1, read as the reverse complement.
CAGCCAGGGGGCTCTTCACTAGTCGGGAGGGCTCCGCTCACACTAGCCATTTCCTCTAGCCACTGAAAACTGAAGCATTTTTGTTAAAGGGGCCCTCTTACCCAATTCATGTATCGCTGCATAGGACTGGTGATAAATATTTATTTGCTGGGGTTCAACCATTGGGATCAGGAGGCCGGCGCATTCCGAATCTCCAGTGCACATGTCTGCCTAGCGCTCAATTCACTTCTATGCACAGTACTTCGCTATCTCCATAGACAGAGCTGTGGTCATGCATGGGGAGGTCCCACTGGTCAAACACCCCGAGATCCTAAATGTATCACCTATCCTGTGGACAGGTGATCAATGCAGAAAGGACACCTGTATTCTGCATATCCGGCTTATTATAAACAGTGTGCTAATAACAATGGATCTAACATCACCGGTTTTATCTTGCTGTAATTCAACAAAAAACTACTTTTTTGACATTTCCACACAATATGCAAATCACTACTGAACCGTCTAATAGAAAGTTCTACTGCCCAACTCCTCTAGGACCCACTTCTCCCTCCTAACATTGAACCATGCCCAACAAGCTGCTGATTGACCTCTCCAGTTGGCACTGTACTCCCAGCTTTGGCGCATGCACAGTGATGTCCATTCGACTCTCCAGACTCAAGGACATCACATGCACCGAAGCTCAGGGGAGCTGGACACAGTCATCAGCCCAGAAGCATGGGGGGAAAATCGAATCCCGAACAAGTTAGACAGTAGAACCGCACATCGGATGGTTCAGTAGTAGAGATGAGTTCTTTTAATGAACTCATGCATTTCAATGGGATACGTCCTATGGCATGTGCCCACAATTGGCATCAAGTAACCTCTGTTATCCACCAGGTTTCCTTTGTTTCTGTGGCGATGATCGCCAGGTCCCCCACTGGTCTCAGTATCCCGGCTTCCCCCACTGATGCGTCGACACGTCTGACTGCCACAGCGGGCACATATCTATGTGACGGGTCATCACTGGATATAGAAAGTGGCGGAGGACCAGACAACCATCGCTACAGGAGTTGTAAAAAGACTGACAAGGTGAGTAGCACGGATTAGCTGGGGTCCTGGGTTTAAATCCAACTAAGGACAACATCTATATGGAGTTTGTATGTTCTCCCTACATTTCAGTGGGTTTCGTCACACACTCAAAACACAATAGGCGACTTCACATTGTGAGCCCCAATGGGAACTGAACCCAAGACCATGTGATGTACAGTACTTCGGAATATATAAAGGTGAATATACAGCTATGTACACTATTATCTGCGTCTATGGATTTTGCTGTGTACATGCAGGTAATCCTCAACAATTGGATTTGGTTATGGGTTTTGACTTCCCTCCCTATTGAACTCAACAGGAAAAAAAATGCAACAAATCCGTGCCCAATCCACAACAAAAATTGACATTCTGTGAATTTAAAAATCCGTATGTCGAAAGAAAACAAAAAACTAAACCTTCTACATAACAGAAAGAGGTTAGAGTACTAGACGTCATTGACTAGAAGTAGAGAGGCTCTTCATTACTTCCAGCGGTTGAGGATCTGTAGCACTGACCAGTCCTTGCAGCCACAAACACCATTTGGAATAGGAGGACGATCTGTCCGTTCGGCTTGATGTGATGGATGATCTTCCCCATCTGATACCATAAACTTCACCATTCATCACAAGGAAGGGTCCGTTAGTACTAAACGCAATCAGCACAAAACTTGATTGATTTATTTACTGGCTGTTGCTATGGCAACAGCATCCATTGCTATAAATATGCAACATATTGAGTCCAGGAAGGTTTGTTTTGATAAGCTGGTAAATATTCTACTGAGCGAGTGCTTCCTGCATCGGGTGCCATTACTTCGCTTTGCAGTGCAAGCGATGACATCTCATGACAGTCGTATAACACATTTTTTCACAAGGGATGGCATTGTCCGCAGGACGCAGCGCTGATGTGGATTATGTTCATTAATGCAGATTTTGTTGCATTTTTAATTGCGAAAGTCATTCTGCGGAACATCTCGCGGTTTATTCCACAGACTTCAATTGCAGAATTACATCTCCTGTATTGTAGAAGCAACGATTCCGCAAGACGTCCTTAATTCCGCAGCAGAGAACTTTGCACTGCAGAATTTAATGTTGCGGTTTTGAAGTAAAGTCGCACAGATTTTAACAAGTGCAAAAAACAAGACCCGCAGGGAAAACATTGTGACGCAGAAATGTCCACGCATGATAAAACCGTCCCGCGTGAAAGCAACACATTGCAGAATTAATACCGTGTTTCCCAGAAAATAAGACAGTGTCTTATATTAATTTTTGTTCAAAAAGGTTTAACTTTTTTACAAGTATAGCTGCCTGGACACTATTTAAATTGACTTTTTTAACTAACTGTTAGCAGGGCTGAATTTTGGAGTAGGGCATATATTTCAAGCATCCTCAAAAAGCCTGAAATATCATTTTGCATCCTCAAAAATTCTGGAAAATCGTGCTATGTCTTATTTTCAGACCAACAGGGTAGTAACAATGCCTTCAAATGACCATATGCTAGTAAAGTAGGCCTAAATGCACATCAGGATATGAAACGTAGCCGCCATACATCTGGCCTGAAAGTGAGAAGGAGTGGATTAAAAACTTACGCAACAAAGCAAAAAGAAAAAACTCGGAACTTCTGAGTGACCCTGGGACTGCTTTATATTTATGGCTGAAGCATGACCATTGTGATGGACCCCAATAGTAATGTTACTGCATTCTGCCTTACTAAGGAGATGGACCTACAAACTGTATGCAGTAAACCCCTAAGGCCGGTCTCACATCTGTGCCGGAACCTCCAGCCGGAGAATCCATCGCAGATCCGGCTGAAAATACCGGAAGAAGCACCAGAAAAAACTTCAAATTTTGACGAAAGAAAAAGCATGCAGATGAGGAAACAATCAGTAGAGGAGGTTTAAAAAGCGTCATCATTTATGGTAGATGCACCAAAATTCACGTAGAGACACCAAAAATGGGAATTTGTTAGACTTCGCTCTAAGCACGTACGGCGGTGATTTTTACACACTGGATTCACAGCCGTAGAAAGAATGTTATCCCAGTAAAATAATATAAAAATAGTTTATAACAAGAGAAATGCGAGCGCCAAAAAGGCGAGAGACGCGCCAAAAAAATGCTGAGTTGTACCAAAAACCACCAGATGTGCCAAAATGAAATAGCTTTTCTGGCCGCACTCGAAATGTACCTCGGAGGCTGATAGTGCTGTATAAATGCACCAACCCATTGCCTATGCTATGTGGAATACGCATTACTTGGCCTACTCTGCGCTTACTTTTGGCGCCTAGGTTCAGCTTCCTAAATGTGTCGGAAACATCCGGCACACCGCGGCCACACCCACATTTGTAAGGGGAAAAAAAGGCAGAGCCATTTGTAATGTTTCATTTTTTTTTGCGCAAATCAATTGTAAATATGTCATAAAAATAGCGCGCCTCTATTCAGGAATCTGACGGACAAGGGCGTGATAAATAAGCTGCACTGTGTGAGCGTTCCTGAGGTGGTAAGCAGAAGAACACGAGGGGGCGCTAGAACAAAAATGTAGACATTTGAAATTAAACAGTTGTTTTAACAGTAAAATGCAACGGTCTACATCAGGGGTGCCAAACTCATTTTCACCGAGGGCCACATCAGGCTTCTGATGACCTTCAAAGGGCCGATTGTAAGGCCGCCTGCAGACGGTCGGGTCGAATTCTCACAGCGGGACCCGACCTGAGCCCCTGCAGGAACCAGTGTGGCACTCACCTGCTCCCGCAGCTCTGGCTCTGTGATGTTCCGGCTGCCCCGCACAGTAATAGAGAATGTCGCGATTTTTTTTCCGTGCGAGATTTCGCACAGACAAATCGCAGCCGTCTGCATAGGATTGCGTTTTCTAACGCAATCCTATGGCAGCTTCCACGGGCGAAAATTCTGCGGGAAATCCCGCCGCGGAATTTCTGCCCATGTGCAGGGGGCCTAAGACAGTACAGTAAGGGCTCGTTCACACCAGCGTTATTGCGTACATAATTTTCAGTGAATAGAAGCCATTGATTTCAGTGAGTTCATCCACATGATGTATATTTTCACACAGAATGACCTATTTTGTTGCGTAAGACGCACCCCGATAGGCCATTGGAGTGAATGGGCCGCGCAAATACGTGGTGAATGTGCAGGAAACCGATGTATTCACTGCATATTTGCGCACCATTTCAGTGGGCCCATCTGCGTTCCTTGTTACGTACGCAAATATACAGGCATAAGCGATTTTCGATTGCGCAAATACGCAGCATATTTGTGCGACCGAAATACAATTATACCCGTGTGAACGAGCCCTAATAGTGACCCTGATAGTGGCCCCAGTAAAAATAACGACCCCACAGTGGCCCAATTAGTAATACTAACCCCCATAGCAACGTTATAATTATAAGCCCCCCATCAGTAATAATAATAAGCAGCCCCCCCAGTAATAAGCCCCCACCTCAGTAATAATATTAAGCCCCCTCAGTAATAATAAGCCCCCACCTCAGTAATAATAATAAGCAGCCCCCCCTAAGTAATAAGAAGCATCCCCAGTAATAAGCAGCCCCACCAGTAATACGCCCTCCCCAGTAATAAGCAGCCCCCCCACAGTAATAAGCAGCCCACCACCCAATAATATCCCCTCCCCAGTAATAAGCAGCCCCCCCAGTAATAAGCAGCCCCCCATCCATTAATAAGCAGCACCTCCCCCCATTAATAAGCAGCCCCTCCCCCCAGTAATAAGCAGCCCCCCCATCCAGTAATAAGCAGCACCTCCCCCAAACCATATACTTATCTCTTCCTTCCATCCAGTCAGCGACGTCAGTGTGTAGCCTGGCACGCTTCCTCTACGAGTCCTCTCCTGCGGAACTGAAGAGCAGGGGACTCAGGGGAGGAGGATCCTGGCTGCACACTGACGTTAGAGTGTGCGCCGGGATCAGCGGTAACAGCACGATTACCAGCGGGGAGCTGCGGCACCCCCGCTGGTAATCGCTGCAGTGGTGAGCGGCGTCGGTACGCCGCGGCCACATAACACGAGGCAGCGGGCCGGATTCGGCCCACGGGCCTTGGTTTGACACATGTGGTCTGTATGTACACAGGGGACTTGGGGCTCTGTATCTGGCTACCTACAAGCGGGTGAGCGGAAATCAATTGCGATTTTTCACTCGCGGGAGGAAAAAAAAACAACAATTTTTAAGCGGATTCTGCGTGGACAGCTTCCCTTGAAGTCAACGGAAGCCGTCCAACCCACGGCCTTTCTGCAATTGACATTGTGGAAAGGTTGCGGTTTCCGCATCATCGCAGGCGATGACGTTGGAAAAGCGGAGGTTGAAAAAACAAAATGTACTACACATGTCTGATGTCTCACCGTGCGGACCATCCGCAGTACAGAGGAGAAGAAGAAATGACAGGTATGTGCGGAGGAATGGGCTCTATCGCGCATAATATGTGGTAAAATAGAACAAGCTGTGTTTTTATACGCAATGAAAAATAGCTAGTGTGAGCGGGATATGCGGAAATCAATGTATTTGAATTACCGTGATGTACGGCATCGTAATACGCAATTCATGTGACTGAGCCCTGTGAAACAATGCCAGCGACCAACACCTCTCTACTACAACCTGCAGGTCCCTCCAGCTTTACCCATTCAGTGCTACTTCTCTGAACTCCAGGGATGACACAGTCAAGGAAGCGTTAGGAGAATGCAGCACTAATGCAGGAGTGCTGACGTCACCGCTGAGGTTGTCAGCGCTCTGCAGAGCGTTCCGACTGAAAGACTTCTTGCTGGATCGCGGGCTTCTTGCTCAGTGCCTCCCCTCCTATGTGCAGCGCTGAGCAGGAAGCGTTTACACGCAACAAGAAGCCAGCGATAGTTTTTTGTCCTCACCTTCCACTTACCGCATCACTTATAGATACGCTATACTACAGCAGCACATCACCTATAGATGCCGTCCAGTACAGCAGCACTTTATTATTCCATTACCATAGCCATATGAGGGCTTGTTTTTCGGAACAAGAATATTTTAATGGTATCATTTAATGTACGGAAAAATTTAAAAACATTTTTTAAGTGGGGAGAAATGAAGAAAAAAAACGGGGAGATGAACAACGAAACTACCAGAACCGCTGGATCCAGCGCATACCGGACCGAACAGCGCCGAACAAACCCATAGACTATAACGCAGCCTGGCTCCCTATTTTATGGCAGATCTCCCTCAGAAGCTCTGGATGGAACCTCCAACGCAGAAGTGAACCCGTCCTAAAAACCTACCTGCTGGCATCGTCTTAGCGTGATATTCAGTAGTATCCGGCAGGTGAACCATCCAGTTCTCGCTGTTATCAACCACATTGTCATTTATGCTACAAAACCTACAGAGCTGTTTGCCAGATACAGCAGAGCCGACTCTGTCATCTCACACAACTTGCTGGAATATACGTGGTTGGATATATGTGTTGGATATATGTGGTTGGATATATGTGTTGGATATATGTGGTTGGATATATGTGCTTCTACATAAGATTCTGGAGACCCGAGACCAGACGATTTATCGTTAGAACAAGCGAATGATGCCAGAGCTCAAGCAGCCCGCTTATATACCAGATACATTGTTGGCTCGTTCACATTCGCTGTATAGGTGACTGAGAAGGACTGAACTAGCGGTATATAAACCGAACGGTAAGTGAACGAGCCAACGATGGTTTATATGCTGCGTAACATGAGCGCAGAGCGAATGATCAGCCTGGGCGATAGTCCTTCTGTCTACAAGCATCTTTCCTATAGAATTATCTCCTCACACATATAACACATCACCAGCTCTGCTACATCTGGATCCGGTGGCTGACGTCCGGACCCGGTCTATGGCTAACAGAGCGTAATGCTAAATTCTTAGTGATCATAAACCGTGTGAACAGTAACCTCCTGCAGCAGTATCACCGGCCACCACAGCAGCGCGGCACCTATAGATGCCGGCCACTACAGCGGTGTGATGCCTATAGATGTCGACCACTACAGCAGTGTGTCACCTATAGATGCCAGCCACTACAGCAGTGCGGCACCTATAGATGCCAGCCACTACAGCAGTGCGGCACCTATAGATGCCGGCCACTACACTAGTGTGACGCCTATAGATGCTGGTCACTACAGCAGTGTGTCACCTATAGATGTCGACTACTACAGCAGCGCGTCACCCATAGATGCCGGTCACTACAGCAGCGCGTCACCCATAGATGCCGGTCACTACAGCAGCGCATTACCTAGAGGTGCATGCCACTACGGTAGCGTGTCGCCTATAGATGCTGCCTACTACAGCAGTGCATCGCCTATAGATGATGCCCACTACACCTGCGTATTACCTACAGATGCCGTCCACTCCAGCAGCGTATCACCTATAAATGCCAGCCACTACAGCAGCACGTCACCTATAGATGCACACCACTACGACAGCGCATCACCTATAGATGCTGTCCACTACAGCAGTGTATCACCTATAGATGCCCTACATTACAGCAGCGCATCACCTATAGATGCCATCCACTACAGCACCACATCACCTATAGATGTCATGCACTATAGCACCGCATCAACTAAAGATAACATACACTAGAGCAGTGCATCACCTATAGGTGCCGTCTACTACAGCAGCGCAGTGCCTATAGCTGCTGTCCACCACGGCAGCACATCACCTTTAGAAACCCTACATTACAGCAGTGCATCACCTATAGATGTCATGCACCACAGCACCGCATCACCTATAGATGTCGCCCACTACAGCAACGCATCACCTATAGATACCATACACTAAGGCAGTGCATCACCTGCAGATGCCGTCCACTACAGCAGCACATTACCTATAGAAACCCTACATTACAGCAGCGCATCACCTATAGATGCCGCCCACTAGAGCAGCGCATCACGTATAGATGCCGTCCACTCCAGCAGCGCATCACCTATAGATGCCGTCCACTACAGCAGCGCATCACCTATAGATGCCGTCCACTTAGCGCAGTGCATCACCTACAGATGACGTCTACTACAGCAGCGCATCACCTATGGATACAGCCACGTATAGCACACACTGTAGATACCAAGCACGCATCCAGGCCTGTGCAATTTTCCCCTGCAACCCAGTTCATCAGTCAGTCGTCTGAGCCAATGGCAAGTGCTGCCAGAGTAGCCAATCAGCAGCGGCGGACGACCCTCGTGTGCTTCCATCTACACATATGTTACACATCACCATGGAGTCAATGATATATCACATGGATGAGCCGGCGTGTGAGCGCCTCGTATACCGTAGCGTCCGGATCGTATATATATATATATATATATATATATATATATATATATATATATATATATATACACTGAGCTCGTTAGCTCAGCATCCCCCACATAACGCTGGACCTGGCGGTGACAGCCGACGCAGGAGCCAGGTAGAGGGACAAAGGATCAGATGTGACCCTCCCCGAGCCCCCGCTGCTCCAGCCTCCTCCATGACTATTAACCCTTCCCTGCACACAGGGGAATCCCTGCCGATGCCCCAGGCCGGCGTCACACTGGCGTCATTGGCACGCAGAGTAGGCACGTCAAAATATCGCATCTAAAAGAGCCTATGGTTTCCTATGGGTTCCTTCAGACCAACGATTTGACACGCCAGAGAAAAAAATTGCGCGGTAGGTGCGTTTTTTTTAACGCTGAGATTTCTATCTGCTGACGGCACAACGGCGACGACTGCCATAGGGTGCCGGCCGGCAAGGGAAGGGGGAGCGGCATACTGGCGAATACTAGCCGCAACCGCCTTGCGGCTGCTATTCGTTCGGACGATTTGACACTCCGATAGCCGCGATCTTTTAGTGCGGCTGAGTGTAAACTGACGCTCGTGTGACAGAGCCCATCAGGCCGGCGTCAGACGGGCGTATGCTTTTTTGCTCGCACATTGGCGTATTTTACTGTACATTTTCCAGACGCAATGGCGCGTTCATTTGCGCACGGGAAGAAAAAAAAATAAACACTAATTGAAATGGCTAATTAGTCTAATGAGGTTTTTTTTCCTGCGCAATTCCACAGCAGATATTGCACGCATTTGCGCATCCCCATTGACTTCTCTGGAGACTTTCGATGCGCCAATGTGCTGGAAAGTAAACCGTACTGTTTTTTAGGCGTTTTTCGCACGGCTGAAATGCGCAGGTAAAATACGCGAATACGAACGAACCCACTGAAATCGATGGCTTGTATTCCCTGCGCTTTGCATGCGCAAATATACTCCGGCCATAGACGCCACACCGCGATTCACGTGCGGACCAACGGGTCTATAAAAACCCACCAAATGGGTATTTGCACCCAACGGCGCCATTATGGGAAACGAGGGAATGGGTCAATACCTTAAGGAGACGTAATATAAGATTATTATATGGCGGCAGCGCTGTGTAATATGGGAGCGCGACAGCACAATGTTCTAGCGTAGGCACCTGCCCGCAGGGTGGCACAGAGTAGTGCCCTCTCCTCACCCTGGCACCAGGAGAAGGGCAGACAAAAACAAGGCAGGTGCCAGTGATGGTGAGAGAGGAGGATGCAGGGATACATGGAGGATGGCTTGCAGACAGCAGCAGCCATGGCCGTCCTCACCTCAGTGTCTCGTCTGCAGTCCGCTGCTGGCTGGTGCTGAGCCCTCAGTGGTTCATCTGCTCTCCATGACACGGAGGAGACGCCGCTCGGTGAAGGATGCTGCTGCTCCTCCTGCTGCTGCTGCTTCTCTTTCCTGCAGCCGGCGGAAGTGATCCCTCAGCACTACAGGCTGCACGGCGATGGAGACGGGCGGCTGCTCCGTCCACAGCCCTCCCTCCTCACAGCCGCCGCCGCCACACTCTGCACTTCTCCTTTCTGTTAACCCTCACACATAGCCGCCATAGAAAGGAGACATTCGTGTAGGAAAACCCGCGCAGGGCGGCCGTTGCCCATGGCAACCAGATTTTACCTCACGGTCTAGAAAGATGGCCGTGCAGGACTTGGCTTCTTGTTGAAGGGGGATTCCCACTAGTCACAGGAGGGACGTTCAACGGCTGGGGAACATGAGAACGGCGCACGCTGTCACCGGCTTTACATGGGCATATTTGTGCGCAGAGGATAGAAGCCATTGTTTTCAATAGCTTCAATCACATTTCCGTATTTTGCGCACGAATTTTGGTCACACACACAAAAAAAATTAAAATATGTTCATCTCTCTGTGTATTAACCCTCACATATAGCCGCCATAGAAAGGAGACGTTCGTGTAGGAAAACCCACGCAGGGCGGCCGTTGCCCATGGCAACCAGATTTACCTCACGGTCTAGAAAGATGGCCGTGCAGGACTTGGCTTCTTGTTGAAGGGGGATTCCCACTAGTCACAGGAGGGACGTTCAACGGCTAGGGAACATGAGAACGGCGCACGCTGTCACCGGCTTTACACGGGCATATTTGTGCGCAGAGGATAGAAGCCATTGTTTTCAATAGGTTCAATCACATTTCCGTATTTTGCGCGCACATTTGGGTCACACAAAAAAAACATTTGAATACGTTCCATCTCTGTGTATTTGCGCACCGAAGGTCCCCAGATTGTTGCGTAAATTGTTGCGATACGCAAGTAGGTGGATGAAACGCTGTGTAATTGCGCTGGAAGAAGAACAGCCATTTCAGTCGGTGCGTCTTGTTTGCCACGTGCCTTGCGGCAGCAAAAAGTGCAGTAGGATAGGTCGTTGCGCGCGCACAAAAAAACGCATTGTTCATTCTGCAAAAACGCAGCGTGTAAATGCGCTTACGCCCACGTAAAGCCGGCCTTAGGCTACCTACACAAGGCTGAACGCAATATCGGGCTATGAAACTCGGCCCATTATCGCACTCGTGAACGGGCGATGTACTCGCGGATGCGATACATTTCTGTCAAAAACGCCTCCTCATCACTTCGGTGAAGTCGCGATCCTCCAACGTGGCTTTCAATGGCAAATCTCGCAATCGCACTCGTGTGGTGTTTTTCTGTCCCATTGAAGACAGTGGGCGATGCGTTCCGAGGAACGCTCGAAGATAGATCATGCCACAGACTTTGCCCGCACCATATCGCTCATGTATATGACTCCATGCAAAAGATTGGGTCTCACATTTGTGGAAGATTTCTGAGTCTCGCAACGCACAAATCTCACGCGAGAATTTATCAAGTTTTCTGTCTAAAAAAAAGTTGCAAGATTTGGCGCTCACCATATTTATGTAAAAAATTGTGACTTTTTTCATTTTTATGCCGCCACTGCCACTTTGGGAAAAGTGTGTGGGGTTCTCATTGAGAATGCGGAGGTGATGATGTGGCGCCTGTTACATGGTGGGTTCCCAGTGATCTGGTGCCGCCGGTTCTCAGGAGAGTGCTGTGCCCTTTCCCCGTTGAACATTCTTCGGGGTTGCCTGAAGTTTGACCCCCTATTTTAGTAAATATACCACCCAGTAACCAAACTGCCACAAGAGGATGATGGAGCAGCCATTCTATAGGAGATGTCCATAAATAGACCGTAATCATTGTATAATGGGAAGTTCTGCAACTTGTTATGCATTTTCTGTATAATTTAGGCCTCATGTCCACGAGGAAAAAGAAGGCCCGCCGCGGATTCTCCATGTAGAATCCGCAGCGGGTCCCTCCTGCCCCGCGGACATGAGGCCTAAAAATCAGAATAAACTCACCTGCTCCGGACGATGCAAATCTTCCTTCCTTCGCGGCTGGATCTTATTTCTTCGGCCCAGCGGATGTGCTCGGCACGCCGGCAGTGTGCCGCGCGAATGCGCCGGGCCGAAGAAAGAAGATCCGGCCGCGAAGGAAGGAAGATCTACATCGTCCGGAGCAGGTGAGTTTAATTCTGGTACGGGTCTCCCGCGCATCCGGACGGCTTCCATAGGGAGACCCGCACGAAAATGGAGCATGTCCATGTTTTTTCCCGCACGCGGATCCGCGCCTGACAGGAAAAATGACATCCGCAGGTATTTAACTACCTGCGGGTGTCCAATGCATCCCTATGGGGCGCAAATCCACGTGCGGGAGAAACGCTGCGGATCTAAAATAAAAATTATCCCTTGGACATGAGGCCTTAGTGATCCTGCATTAAGCAGGAGATTGGACTGGATGAACCTGGAGGTCCCTTCCAACTCTTCCATTCTATGACCTTATACTTCTGAGAGCTGTTCCTGTCCTAGAGCTTTGATACAATACACACGGACATATATGTATTAGAGTTAGGCCCAGCTCACACGAGCATGTCGGTACAGTGTATTCCACGCGCAATATGTAGTGGCCCGAAACATCTATTTCTGGCCCCTCCATAATTGTCATACATGTCATGTCTTTTATGTGGAGACACTGTGCAAAGTGTCTTGTCTACTGTTTTGTGCATTACACAGCTGCAGCATTTTAGAGGTTAATGTCTGAAAGTGGCTGGGATATGTCTGGAAATGTTTGTTTAGTCACGTGGTGTTGTATGAATATAAATGTGAGTGCTTGAGAGTTAAAGCCCAATGCCCACGGACGGAAATTCCGCAGCATTTTTTCCCGCTGAATTTCCACCGTGGCACACTGTACATAGGATTGCATTAGTTTAATGCAATCCTATGCTCACTGCTGCAATTTGACCGCGTGAAAATCTGTGCGGTAAACAAATCTCGGCATGTTCTATTTCAGAAACGTCACCGGAGACGCTCTGCTCTGCGCATGTGCGGTTGTGTGACAGCCGGCACATCGCAAGGCGGAGGAGAAGACGCCGGACGGGTGAGTATGAGGTCAATGCCAGGGCACTGGTCGTATCCCGCTGCGTGCATTCTCGCAGCGGGATCTAACCAAGCCATGGGCATGAGGCCTTAGTCAGTTCTGTCATCTTCAATGGTAGTGAAAGGAGTGAGAGTGCCGGCCACATGAGGGTACCTTTAACCCTCATGTGGTGAAGTGATGAAAGCGGAGGAAAGGTATCCTGAGGACTTCCATTCCAGGAACAACCTCTGAAGAGTGAGAGAGGAGAGGAGTCCGCCGTGCAGTGTTCATGCTACAGAGTACAAGTGAGTGTCAGTGAAGTGTTCCCTTTCCAGGGGTGGAACCATGCAGATAACTGAGTCTGAAGGTCCGATATCATCCTGTGTTCTCCTCCCTGACCTTGCCTAACTGTAATTTCCTGCATTGGTGTGTGAAGCTTACTTTTGCAAGAAGTAAAGTTTTCCAGTCACTGACGGTTCCCAGTGATTGAGGTATTCAAAGTTTATCAGTGTGTGGACTCTAATTATTTCTATTGCGAAAAGATTTGCCGGTGTGAAGGAACGGTGGCGTCGCGTGACAACTTCAAGTCCACTACACATATTTAGGTACCCGCCAACCGGCATTGCCTGGAAGAGGCTTAGCGGTGCCTCGGCTGAAGTTCCGTGCGCCCCTCTGGTAGAGCCACCGTGACAAGTGACACCTCTACCCCCGCCGACTCCTCAGTGTGGGCCTCGTGTCTTGGTCGACGTGGGGCACCACAACTTCGCTGTACCAATCTGCCATAGGCTGCCATGTTTGATGATAGCTGGGTGGTAGCCATAATCCTGATCAATTGTAGCTCTCCAGAAAAGCTCTCACAAGTACATCCAGTTTCCTATGGGTGTATTACAGCCACATTTCTGCATCCATAATATGGATGACTGCAGCGTTGACCTGAACTATCACCTTGATAAATCTATGATGGTGTGTAGTAGTTTCAGGCACTAGGGTGGATCCTCAGGTGTAGTAGCCACAGGTCTGGAGAGTAGTCAAGGAAGAGCCAGGAGTCAGCAATGGAAGGTCTTAGTTTGCAGTACAGGTGGATAAGGAGGGTAGTGTAGTCAGAAGGGAAGCCAGGGCTCAGCAACAGGAGGTCTCGGTAGGATCGCAGCGGAGCAGGCAGAAGTAGAGCTTGATCGTGACTTGAAGCACAGTAATCACGCAATGCATGAAGGAACAGGGCCAGGTTTATATTGAGGGCTTAATCGGGAACCAGGTGGAGCTAGGACAGGGAGGCAGGAACTAGGTAAACAGGATCATGAAAGAAGGCTAGGGTATGCAGGGGAATTTGTCCAAAGGCCTGAATGGCAAAACAGGGAGAGATGCCAATCTGGAAGCAGGAGGTCGTGGATTTAAGCCTTGACAGTAGCCCCCCTCCTCGAGGATGGCCTTTGGACATCCCAGGTGTCGGTTTCATTGTTTTGTCAAGAGCGAATCTTAAGTCCATAAAGTTTCCTCCTGCTCCTGAATCCAACATTGCTGAGCACTGCATCCTCTGATTCCCTGTTAAGATCTCTATTGGGGGGACAAAATAATGGAGTGAGCGAAAGGTTTTCACACCATCTTGGAACTACCAGTGCAAAGGTGTGTTTGGTGAAATCCCCTTGTTTTGTGACAGCGGGATTGGTCATGATCTTGACATTGGCTAGGGGGAGAGTCCTTTGGAATTTATTTGGACAGTTTAAGGCAAAATACTTGAGCTTCCACAATAAAGGCACAGATTTTCAGCACGGCGCCTTTCTTTCTCAGTGATGTAAAGGGGTTTGCGGATGACATTGATCTGCATTGGTTCTGATACAGCTTCAGTCCTTAGCTGGGGACTTAACGTGAATTGACTAAGGGAGTAAGGGGTGTTGGTACTCAAACCCTGCAGTCTCTCTTTCTGCCGCTCAGAAAGTCACTAGTCAATTCGGATGCACAGGTGAATGAAATCTTCCAGGTTATCAGGGGTCTCCACTCTAGCGAGTTCATCCTTTACCCACTCAGATAATCCCTGGTGGAATTGGCTCTGTTGTGCAGCTGCATTCCACGTATCATTCGCCCAGTAACCTCCTTTCCGCCGTGGCACAGCAGTTTGGATCATAAAAGATTTGACTGCTAGGTGTTGTGAAGGCATCAAGGCCATCAAGAAGATTACTGTTGATCTCTACGTATGGTGAAGCCCAGGCAAGCACCTCATCAGTGAAGAGGTTGTTGATAAAGAATACCTTTTTCCGGTCACTGGTAAACAAGGTGGGCTGCATCTGAAAAGAGATTTGGCATTGATTTAGGAAACCTTGATATTGGTGACGATCTCCCGCAAATTTCGCTGGCAGTGGCATGCAGACATCTGAGCCTGAATGATGCAAATTTAACAGTTGTTTCTGTAAGGTAATTATCTCCTTTTGTTGATCTAGCACCAGGGGCTGCAATCCAGAAAACTTCTCCTGGCAGGAGGCACTGAATTTTGGAACTCTGTCACTTGTTTCCACTGGGTGGTAACTACAGGCTCCATTTTGGGCATGATTATTTTGAAGCGGGTTCAGGCACTAGGGTCGAACCTCAGGTGTAGTCACCTCTGAAGAGGAGTTCGAAAGAGCCAGGAATCAGCAATGGGAGGTCTCAGTTTGCAGTACAGATGGATGAGGCGGGTAGCGTAGTCAGAAGGGAAGCCAGGGGTCAGCACAGGAGGTCTCAGTTTGCAGTACAGATGGATGAGGTGGATAGCATAGTCAGAGGGAAGCCAGGGGTCAGCATTGGGAAGGTCTTGGTAGAATCTTAGCGAAGCAGACAGAAGTAGAGCTTGATCACGGCTTGGAGCACAATAATCACATAATGTATGAAGGGACAGGGACAGATTTATATAGAGTGCTTAATCAGCAGCAGGGCAGAGCTAGAACAGGGAGGCAAAAACTAGGCAAACAGGATCATGAGACAAGACTTCTCATACAAGCTGTTACGTGTGCTGCTGAGACATGTTGTACTATTGTGATTCCAGCAACACAGCACTCTCAGGGTTAATGATTGAGCTGGCTGGGTGTGGTACTGTCTGCTAGCCAATCCCCTGGATCTGTGCTCACATATAAACCCAGCCCCTGGTCAGTCACTGCATGGCCCCTCAGGTGAGTAGTCATGAATGCTTGTCTGGTGAGGTTTGCAGTGTGAGCTGGTTTATGTCCATTTGTACGTTTAAATTCTGTCAGTTTTGTGTTAGTTTGCTGTGTGTCCTGCTTTCTGTGTCCTGTCCTGTTGCAGCGTGCAGTGTGAACGCTGTCCGGTTCTGCTGGACTCCTGGTTAGTGTAGGGACTAGCAGTATAACCAGGAGCCGTGAAGTGGCCTGCTAGCTTTCAACATATTGTACAACATGTCAACTAATACCTGGTATTTATATTCAGCTTCCTATCCGTTACTAGTGGTTGCATGTTGTATGCGGTGTATTCTGGGTCTGTCATGTGGCATGTGAATGCATCCTGTTCTGGTGCGTGGCTCCTAGGTTCAGCTAGGGCCCAGATCGGAAGACCGCTGGGCTGCCCTTATTGGGGCAATATCCCCGCTTAGGTAGGGCCACTGTCATCCTCCCAGTAGCCAGGGCCAGTTGCATGAATTCCGTGTGTGTCCCCCATTGGTCACGATCGTGTGGGTCCCGTGCTTTGCCTGCCCACACGATCGTAACACAAGCCTTATAACAATGACTGGGAATTGTGAGCCAAAGCCCCTCATCAGTGTGCAGTAGGTTTCAGGCTTGGCTAGTGAGAGTCATATAGATGTGAGTCAGGATGGGTATTGTTTCTCCTTAAGGAGAGCACTTAGAAGGTGCGTGAGGTGACTTATAAGGCACCTCTGGGAAATATGCAAATAGTCGT
This sequence comes from Eleutherodactylus coqui, assembly GCF_035609145.1. Lineage (NCBI taxonomy): Eukaryota > Metazoa > Chordata > Amphibia > Anura > Eleutherodactylidae > Eleutherodactylus > Eleutherodactylus coqui. Next base: position 113,075,693 of record NC_089846.1, on the reverse strand, counting down.
CTGTGCATGGTTATTCTGGCATTGACTTGCATGAATGCTCCCTTTCAATAGGTGGTGCTGCAGAGGTATTGTTACATCTATCCATTTGCATATATTCCAGAGGAGCATGGATGGCCTTGTAAAGTCTTCTCACACACCCCTTTAAGCAGAAATGATACCCTTCCTGATCCACATCTATGGGCCTCTCACTAGCCAAGCAAGAGACCTGCTGCACAGGTTGAGGGGCAGTCACCCTGAAACAGCTGTCTGTGCATGGTTATTCTGGCTTTGGCTTACAATTTCCAGACATTGTAATAAGGCTTGTTTAAAAAGTCCTTAATTGGCTTGCAGGAATGCTGTCTTCCAATAGTTGGCGCTGCAGGGGTATTGTTCCATCTTCCTATTTGCATATTTTCCAGAGGAGCATGGATGGCCTAATAAATCTTCTCACACACCTTTAAAGGTGAGGGGCAAAAATCCTGAAACAGCTGTTTGTGCATGGTTAGCTATTCATCAAGCGCTGCCTGTAATTGGCTGAGCGCTCAGCCAATCAGCACAGCCCTTTCAGGAGGTGGGGATTTTTAAATCCCCGCCTGCTGAAAGTGCTGGACAGCAGTGCAGGGGAGCCAGCCGGAGGATGCATCTGAGCGGCGGACAGGTGAATAAAGATATTTTTTGTTTTTACCAGCTAGGGATGATTTTCAGAGAAGGGCTTATATTTCAACACCTTCCCCGAAAAGCATGCTGCAAGGTTTGCCATAAAACCACTGCTTTCGATGGGGCCGGCAGCAGCACCAACCCCATTGAAAGCAATGGGATAGCAGTGGGGATGAAGGAAACTCCTGCCACAGCTGTCACAACTGTCACAGCTGTGGCAGAAGTCTGCGATATTCTCCCTATGTTTTCAATGGGGCTAGCGCTGCTGCCGCTGGCGCCATTGAAAACACTAAGCAATATTGCAGATTTCTTCTTTGCGATGCGCAGCTCTGCTGAAACATCGCAAATGAGTATGAAACCATTGAAAATCATTGGTTTCATAATCATCGCTATCGCATCGCAGAGAAAAAAAATCGCAAGTCGGTGTCCCCCTTCAGGCTCCTTCACATGCACAATTTTTTCAGCATTTTTAAATGCTTCTAAAAAAATGGCATGAATTCGAAGTGCATTTTATAAATACATTTTTTTTTTGTGCCTTTTAAGGCTCCCTGTTTTCACAGTGTATTACGCACGCATGATACGCGGGAAATGCAGGCAATTAAAATCAATGGACTTTCATTCTTCCATGCATACCTGTGGGCACTCCGTATCGATACGCAAGAGAAATAAATCGCAGCGTACTCTATTTTTCTGCGTAACATACGCAGCCCTTATTTGGGCAATGTATGATACACTGTCCATGCGCAATACATTGTGTATGGGCAGCGTTTCGATATGAATCCCGCTCTGAACAGTTTCTCGCGATAATACAGCTACTTTTTAGCACCACGTGCGAGGATTTTCGGGGGGTGGGGGTTAAAATATAAGCCCCACTCCGAAAATAAGCCGTAGCTGAAGAAAAAAATAAGTATACATCACCTTAGAAGCACTGTCTGGGGCTCCGCTGCAGCTTCTCCCCGGGTCCCCGGCACTGGTCTTTTTCTTCCGTTCTAGCGGGGATTGAAAAATCCCCACCATCCAGAAGCGCCGTCTGTGATTGGCTGACGCTTAGCCAATCAGAGCCAACACTCGATGAATGGCTGTGATTCATTCATCGAGCGCTGGCTGTGATTTGCTATGTGTCAGCCAATCACAGCCAGCGTTTCCAAGAGGCGGGGATTTTCCAATCCCTGGCCAGAAGAGATGAAGAGAAACAGTGCCGGGACTGAGAAGAAGCTGCGGCCGAGCTGACAGCGCTTCTTAGGTGATGTATACTGCTTTTTAATTTTTTTTCCTGCAGTTAGGGCTTTCGCAGTAGGTTTTCCTACTATCAAAGTTGCATCGCACCGCACGAAAATCGTGCCACAGAGGGGAAGGGTCCATAAGGAAACATGCGCTATAAAACCTCACAAGTCGTCGGCATATCGCTGGACCTGCGGGGTTTTTGTGTCGGGTTGTTGCATGCTACAAAACATTGCGTGGGTGAAGTAACCCATAGGACAGCATGGGCTTCACATACATGCGATTTGTAGCAACGTGACTTTGTTGCCCATGTGAACAAGGCTTTAGGCTGTATCCGCACGGGCAATTTTGACGCGCGATCTTGTAGCGATGTGACAGTGCTACAAATTGCATGTCTGTAGTGCCCATACTTTCCTAAGGGCTCGTCCACATGAGCAATGTTTTGTAGTCTTCAACATTGCGAGAATACAAAATCGTGGCATGCTCTAAACAGCCACAATTTCCTATTTTTTGTAGCCCATGTTTCCCTATGGAGGCTGCTACTTTCTCGCATCGCACTAACTTGTGATTTTCACGCTGTGCGATGCGATTTTAACATTAGAAAGTCCTATTCAGGTTGAATGCCCATGGACGGCATCGCTACGCATTTCCCGCTGCGGAAAAACACAAATGAATTCCGCAGCTATTAGGTTCTGTTGAACCTAATAGCTTTATGTCTGCCAATGCTAACATGCGGAATTCTACCGTGGATTTCCGTGCACGCGGAAAAAAACATTTTCTGCAGATTTACGCCGCGGTAGGTCTCTATTAATATAGCATTAGTGGAGACCGCCGAATTCCGCAATCACTTGCAGGCACTTTTTGTTTTTTAATCGCTGTATTCCTACAGCGTAAATCCGTGGATGTATCCCGCGTCGCTCGTGGGCATGAGCCCTAACTTTCTCGCTACAAAATCGCGTGAGAAAATTGCAGGCAGTAGTGACGCAATGCTACATTTTGCCCAAGAAAAAAAGCATCACTGACACTACAAAATTGCGTGTACAAAGCAGCGATATTGCAGCTATATTGTAGCAGTGATATCGCTGTTGCCCGTGCGGATACAGCCTCAGGCCTCATGTCCAGTTGCGCACGTGGATTCCACTGCCAAATCCCGCAGTGGAATCCCTGCATGCCTGTGGCCATGGCGAGAAAAAAAGTTGACTTACCACTCCGGCTCCAGCGCGGATCTCATCCGTGCCGGGCGGATCTTCTTTCTTCATCACAGCAGATGCGTCCGGACGTGCCGGCAACGTGTTGGGTTCATGCACAGTGCAAATAAAAAATTATTTTTTTTTTTATGTCCTACTTTTCAGCTGATCCACGACACAGCCACAGTAACAGCTGCGGGTGTGCTGCATATGGGGTGGCTTCCATTGACTTCAAGTATCCCTTTGTACCCCTTTAGGGAAGATGCTACAGTGGCCCAAACCCTGGCCCAAATTTCCTTCCGCGAAGAATGACAGATTTTGAGGCCCCCTTCTAGCAAAGTTTTCAACCCAGCTTTGGAACCAGAAATGTTCACGATGTACCCTTAAACTAAGCATAAAACGTTGTACAGGACCTCCAATTTTTAGCTTTTATAATCACGTAGTTCCAAATGTATCAATAGCTAAAAAATGCCATTTTATTCATTATTGTGCGCGGACTTACAGACACCCCTCAGGGGGTCTAACTCAGGAATGATTAGCTGTAGGAACCTAAAACATTGGGAAATGTATTTTGATACCATTGGTGTGTAATACACAAATTTTGAACAAAATCTGAGATATGAAGGTGGGGAGCATTAGACTGCCTGTCCATTGGCGATTCTTCATTGCGTTACCCGCGGCGATAATCCGGCCACAGGTAACGCAATGAACGCTTTCCATAGCGCTGCTATTGAAAGCGTAGCCACGGCATCCATGAGCGGAGAATCATAGAGATTCTCCATTTGCGGATCTAAATCGTGGCAAGCCGCGATTCTCCGCGGTGAGCCTGTCTGTCAGATTGGCTCACCGCAGAGAACTGAGAGTGCCCCCCCGCCCACCCCCCTGCTCCCCTATGGCAGAATATCGCTGGCGATATTCCGCAACGGCCGTGGACAGACAGCATTAGACCACTTGACATGGAATGACTCATTACATTTTCCAAGTAGTGTTTGTCATAAACGGAAGGTTATTTATTTTTTTATTTGCTGTTGTATCAATGTTCCATGTATACCGTAAAGTTCATTTGGATGCCAAATATACACGGAGGGCCACGAAAAAGTAGCCCGGCACCACATTCTTATGAAAGCAGTCTAAGGCCATCTTCATATGGCCGTATACACAATTGCGCGCACCTTAGCATAACGTACATGCACAATGAACACGTTTTTTTTTTGTGCGTGTATCGGCGTATTTTACTGCACTTTATGTTCCTTAGCGTGTGGGACACAAAGACACGCAGGTTAAAATGGCTAATTCTTCTAATGAATTCCAGATGTGTTCTTTTTCCAGCGGAATTATACAGTGTTTCACATATCTCCTTACATTCTGCATACATTTGCGCACCCCCTCACTGACTTCTATGGAAACCTTTTTTTGAGATAGAACAGAAAGGTAATCTTGTTTTTTGCTGTTTTATATTTGCGAGGCCGAACTGCGCACGCAAAATACGTGTATGAGAACGAACTCCTTGAAATGAATGGGTTCTATTCACTGAATATGGCATGCGCAAATACATCCTTGTGAAGTTGGCCATACCAACCAATCAGAACACAGCTTTGATTTCTTATACTGCTGATGTAAGATAAAAGCTGTGCTACGATTGGTTGCTGGAAAGAAAACCTGATTCAGCTGATTTTTCTGGCGGAGGAATACATGCGAGTGATTCGCCTTACTACTTTATCCAGCACAAACTATAGTGCAAGTGAAGCATTTAATGTATGCATTATGTCAGATCGCTGCTGGAATCTTCTATCGTGCATTATGAAATAGTGGCCCTCGGAAGCCCCTTCATGTGTTCTGCACTACTACAAGCCCCATCTTCTCTGCAGCGCCGTGATTTTCTGATGCATCTGACACTATTTAAGTAGATCAAAAAAATCCTGCAGCGGCGGACCTGGTGTCACATCTATTTTAACACACTGTGACGAATCCCCTTGTATGCAGCCAGTGATGTGCTACAATACACTCGCCAGATGGGCACAGCTGGGGATTGAGTCTGAGATCTCTGCCAGGAACATATATTTATGTAGGTAACCAGATGGCCATGTATTTTTCACACACATATACTTCAAACGTATTTCCTTAGTGATCTCTACAGTTTTAGATGTGTCACTGCATGTATGTCATAATGTTGTGTTTTTTGAGGCACCATTTGGGGATAAAAATAAGGTATTGGGTAACTTTTATACATTTTTTTTGCGGGGGGGGGGGGGGGGGGGGGGAAGGAATCGGAGGGAAAACAACACCATCTTGGTGGTGGTTGTGGGGTTTTGGCATTCACGGTGTAAATAACAAATAATGTAACTTTATTATCTGGGTCAATACAAAACAGAAAAAATGAATTTATAGTTTTCTTACGCTTTTCTAGTTTTGCACAATAAAAACACTTCATTACATTTTTGTCATCGCATTTAAATACCCAGAACGGTTTTATTTCTCCAGGGATGGAATTTTGGATTTTTTTTGTGGGATGAGTTTAATTATTATTATTATTAGACCACTTTGTGTTTAATACTTTTTTGATCGTGTTTTTTTTATTCCATGTTTTTGGTGGAGCAGAGTAGAGCCGTATTTACAGGGCCAATATTCTTGCGCGAGTTTTGTGCGTTGCTAGACACGCAAAATGTGCACGAAAATAGAGCCTATTGTTTGCATTGGATGGGCATTTTTGGTGTGTGTGTGTTTTTTTTTTTCTCACAATAAGGGCGCCTTCAGACGACCTTGTATTTGCAATGGGAGGGGGTGGGTGGGGGTTAAGTTCTGGGACTTAGCTCCGCCCCACCCCGCCCCCTCTCATTGCAAATAGTGGCAAGGGGCGGAGCGGGGTAGCTCAGTGCTCTGCTCCCGTCTCTTCCAGCCTCCTCCCCCTGCAGAGAAGGACGCCGTACATCGGTCAGGCGTGTTTCTAGCGCTGTCTGCTCTATTTTCCTGCATTTCGCGCACCTCATCACCCATCACAATGAGGGGTGCGCTACAACTTGCTGTCGGAGGCAGTAACCTGAGTTGGAAAATGGCGGTAAAATCGTTGCAAAACGCCATGGTCGAAATTGCAGCGTTTTGCCGACAGCATGTGTGAAAGTGGCCAAAGAGAATTTATAATACATTTCAAACCCGGAACCTTTACTATAATCTCAAGTATCTGCTTCTCTATACCACTATCCAAGGACTCATGTCCAAAACTGGGTTTCCACTGTGTATTACACTTGCGTTGCACGGCCGCGGGATACAGGGGGAATGGAGTCAATGAAAGTCAATAGACTTTCACTGATCCATGCACATGTGCATGTAGACACTGCATATTGATACGCATGAGGAATAGATTGCAGCATGCTCTATTTCTCTGAATACCATGCAGTGTGAGCCCTATACACTTGTATAGGCAGTGTATGAAACACTGTCCATACTTAACCCTTTCCAATCCACTGTCTGACGTCTAAACACATTCTGATTGAAGGCCAGCAGATGGCGCCATTGTATAATGGCAGAAAGAGAAAGCCCCCAAGGAAAACACTGAATACAAAATTGGATTGCAAAGGGTTAATATATTGCCTATGGGTGGAATTGTCATAGATATCCTTGCTCTGAAACAGAGCAAGGAATTAGGAAAAAAAAAAGTTGCCCTGTGCATGTGTGTGATATGCGGCCATGTGCAGCGCACTCACAGCCATGCGCTCTCTCTACTGCGGGGAGACTTGCAGCATCTTACTGATACGTTTGTGGGCATGAGCCCTAATTTTACATTGCCTGATCAGAGACATGCCCTTTTAAAATGAAGGAATCGCAGCGATCAGCTGATCACCTGGCAACCCCAGCAGCTGATGTTTTAGTGTAGTATTGGAGAATTTACAAGTTGACCATTCAGGTAAATGCAGCCTATGTAGTATAGTGACAGCTCAAGTCTTCCAAAATGGGCGGACCGGAGCATGGAGTTGGAAAGCAGGGTGGCTGTGGAAAGGTGAGTAGTTGTGGTTTTTACTAAGTAAGGGTTTATTCAGATTTGCGTATATCAGTTGGATTTTCACACCCGGCCAATATACGCTGCCTCTCTCTGCAGGGGGAGGAGGTGGGACAGGAGCTAGTGCCTTGAGCTCCCACCCCCTGTCCGCACCTCACCACTGTTTGCAATTGGGATGGACGGGGTGGAGCTAAGTCCTGCCCCCATTCCACCTCTCCTATTGCAAACAGTGGTGAGGGGCAGAGAGGGAGTGGAGAGGAGGCGGGAGCTCAGTGCAATAGTTCCCACCCCGCCCCCTTCCCTTGCAGAGGGACAGCGTATATCGGCCCGGCGTGAAAACCCGACCGATATATATGCCCATCTGAATAACCCCTAAGTAATACTCCAGGGCTCCCACACACTTGCGTTTTTTTAATGCTGCGTTAACGCTGTGTTTTTTTAACACGAATGTCAATGGGACTTTCTAATGTTAAAAACTCATTGCACAAAAATCGCAAACCCCAGCGATGCGTTCCTTTTTTAACATTAGAAAGTTCCATTGACAATCACGTTAAAAAAATGCAGCGTTAAAAAACCGCAGGTGTTTGGGAGCCCTCAGGCCCCCACTGCCACTAATGTGTCTTATCAGTGGCTAACTCGGAAAACTACTTTAAGACCACCTGCAGACGGCCAGGTCGGATCCCCTACGAGAATTCTCGCAGTGGGATCCGACTCGTGTCCCTGCAGGGACCAGTGTGGCTCTCACCTGCTCCTGCGGCTCCGGCTGCCGCCCAGCCGGCGCATGCGCAGAGCAGAGCCGGCGCGCCGGGAGTGACCGCACAAAAATAGAACATGCCACGATTTGTTTTCCGCGTGTATTTCCATGCGGAGAAATCAAGTTCGTCTGCATAGGATTGCGTTTTGTGCTCAATAAAGGACATGAATGGTACAACTGTTTGTCTTATTAGTGGAGTTAGATTGTGATTATGTATTATTGTGATTCAGATAACAATGATAGCACATTTTATTAGTTATTAATCCAGAAATCTCAGTAATTCCAAAGTGTTCACTAACTTTTGGTTGCAACTGTGCACAGTAAATGACCTCCGTACATTGATAGGCGCAGGCCAAAATCAGCTGCTATATCCTGCTCTGTTTTGAAAGTTGCCATGGGGGTCAGAAATGCTATATTTTCTCCTTAGGGAGAGCAACTATTCTATAAACTAAGTGAGGAGACTCAAATGGCCATGCATGCTCCTCTGGGTAATATGCAAATAAGATGAAAGATGCCACAAGACTCCAAACTTCAAAGTCTATCTAGTAGATAAATGCTGACATATATGTATGTATTCTCACCTATGCTAATGTCACACGTGGCTTTTAGGCAGCCTCATCTCTTACCCAGTACGGATAGACTGGAATCCAAATCACACATTAGACCTTCCCTGTAGAAGTGATACAGTAATCCAAACTGCATGCCAAAGTCACTCATTTCCCAATCATAATTATGCCCATTCTTGTGTTATGAGACCTAATATATTGCGACATTCATAGTTCATGAAACCACAATGCAAAATTCTTCACGCTATCCAATACGGTAGTTCAATCCTTAGCAATGTACAACTTCTCTACTCTAGCAAATCGATCATCTTACCTGAAAGCCTGGAATTACCAAGAACTATGACTCCATACCCGGGGATGATGTAGGCCGCTGAGACTGAAAGAGACTCTTTTGATGCTTGCCAACTTTATCAAGCAAAGTTCTTCCCAAACAAGTTCAAAGATCTTTCAGTAACTCTGCTGATGTTCAGCAATAACTCAAACACTATAAAAGTTTTATTTGTTCCCTATATTTCAAACAACCTCACTTCTCTATAAAAAGATACAGATTCTAAGATCAGAAACCCTTATCCAGTATACCTGGGGGAGGAAACTGGCGGATTAAAATACTCTGATCCCCAAGTAGGAGATATTGGAGGTCAATAAACTTCTGAACTGCAAAAAAAAAAAAATGATTCACACTTAGCGTGATGCAGTAAAAAACATGCAATTTATTGTTACATCCTTTTTACTTGGCCACTAGGTGGCACCCTATGTACAGTTATTCATTTACACTCAATGACAAAAAAAATGTTCACCCAGATAGAAATATGAGATTACTGTGAAACGCGTCCTGCGCTTATGTTTCAAGGTCCTTTTAGATGAGTCGATTATCGTTTGAACAAGGGGTGACATCACCACTAGCTCGTTCGCGCTTGTGCAGCCTGTTTAACATGGGCTCATACATCATTGGCGCATTCGAACGAGAATCGTTCAGTCCCTGTAACAGCGAATGAGAGGGACTGAACGATAAGCGAATGAGCCAATGATGGTTTTTATGGCTGCATAAAGGGAATGATTCTCGTTCGTCGTTTGGTCGTTGGCTCGCATTTAGACCGAATGATTATTGTTCACTTTTGCTCGTTTGAATGATAATTGGTCCGTCTACAATATGCCATAAAAGTCAGATCCCGTACAGATCCACACCCATCTCTATTTCTGACTCTGACCGTCCTGGCCAGATCCGTATCACAGACACTTTACAGATAACATTACAACTGTGTGTCATCTGTATTTTTTCACTATTTGATCACTATTTGCCTTCTATCGGGCAAATACTGATCCATATTTAGCCTGTAGAAAATAAGAGCAATACGGAGGCAAATACCGTATTTTTCGCTTTATAAGACGCACCTGATGATAAGACGCACCTGGGTTTTAGAGGAGGAAAATAGGAGAAAAATATTTTGAACTCCCCAGACCAGGCAGTGAGGGAGGTATTACAGGAGAAATAAACAGCAGTAGTACTGCCTCGGAATGAAGTATATACCACTAGGTCAACCTGTCATTCAGGATCCAGGAAAGCTGAGTATAAATGTAATGGTGATCTCATTACTTGTCATCCAGCTTTCCAGGAGCCCTGAATCCCACGTTGAATAGTTATGGCAATGCATGTGCTATACATGCTTGCATAACTCTGCAGTTGGCATTCAGCATCCTGGAAGAGCTGAGTGACAATGTAATGATTCCATTAGTTGTCACCCAACTTTCCAGGAACCCTGCATGGCATGTCTCATTATGGTTATGCATAACTAGGCACAAATATATACACAATACAGGCAGCTCTTTCTCTCTCTGCCCCTCCCTCTCCTATGTAGCTGGCAGATTTGAGAGTGTCTGTACATACAGCTGACTGCTGAGGCAGGGGGGAACAGCAGCTCCCTCTCACTAATCAGCTGTTGTATGGGTGCTGGTGTGGAGTGGACCTCCTATCTTTATCACACTGTCAGCAATATAGCAGGAGCCGCCTGTCTGTACAATAGCTTTCTGCTCCTGCCCCCGCCCTCAGCAATCAGCTGTTGTATGGGCTGCTCTGCTCCCTGCTCCTCCCCCGCCCCCAGTAATCAGCTGTTGTGCGGGCCGGGCTTCTCTGCTCCCTGCTCCTTCTCCCCCCCAGCAATCAGCTGTTGTGCGCCGCTCTGCTCCCTGCTCCTTCCCCGCCCCCAGCAATCAGCTGTTGGGCGGGCCGCTCTGCTCCCTGCTCCTCCCCCGCCCCCCAGCAATCAGCTGTTGTGCGCCGCTCTGCTCCCTGCTCCTCCCCCGCCCCCAGTAATCAGCTGTTGTACGGGCCGCTCTGCTCCCTGCTCCTCCCCCGCCCCCAGCAATCAGCTGTTGTACGGGCCGCTCTGCTCCCTGCTCCTCCCCCGCCCCCAGCAATCAGCTGTTGGGCGGCCGCTCTGCTCTACTGCTGTGTGGGCTTTGTATGCAAACGGCCGGCAGCTCAGTGAGAAGGACTTGCGATCCTCTTCAGCTCCGGCCGGGTCTGATCTCGGCACGTTCGCTCTATAAGACGCACTGACTTTTTCACCCAACTTTGGAGGGGAAAAAAGTGCGTCTTATAGAGCGAAAAATACGGTATGTAAAAAACAGATCATACTGCATTTTTATAAAAACGGCTGTGAAAAACACGGCATGTGAATAGATACATAGACTTGCATTACCTCTAGTATTATGGGCTAAATACGAAGCTCATCTGAAACTGGCCTGAAGCCCAATGTCCACGGGAAAATTTGAATTGCAGAATCTGCAGTTCAAACCGCCAAAAGGAAGACATGGGTGTCCGCAGCTGAATTACAGCATGCAGATTTGTTTTACAGACCTTTGGGTCCAGAAAACAAATCGCAGCACATTCCATTTTGCTGCGGTTCCCTCACGGACGACTTCTATTGAAGTCAATGGAAGCCATCCGATCTGCGGCCCGTCCCCAAGTCAATTGCAGACGGACTCCGGATTCCTCGGGAAAGCGAGAGACTTAAAAAAAAATCTCTACTGTGCATGAGCGCCGGCCGGCGCTTCCGCGCACATCCGCAGTAAAGACCCGGACAGGTAATTACTGTCTTCGGCCGTGGGCAGGGTCGGATTCCACTGCGGGCTCCCGCATGCGGAATCGGACCCGCCCGTGGACATGAGGCCTAAAGCAATGGCGTGGGGTGATCAGGAATAATGAAATTAATGGCTATTTTACGCTATTTCTGTAACTCCCATAGAAGTGAACGGAATTTACAGAAACAGAGTAGCACTACTGGAATATAACTGTTTATTCATCAGAACAGATGCAATAAGCTGCAAGGCATGGTAAGGCTGGATTCAGACGAACGTATATCGGCTGGGTTTTCACGCCCAGCCGATATACGTCGTTTCTCTCTGCAAGGGGGAGTCTGGAAGAGTCAGGAGCAGTGCTCTGAGCTCCTGCCCCCTCTCTGCCTCCTCTCCGCCCCTCTGCACTATTTGCAATGGGGAGAGGCGGGGCAGGGGCGGGGCTAATTCTCAAAACTTAGTCCCACCCCGTCCCACCTCCTTTCATTGCAAATAGTGCAGAGGGGCGGATAGGGGGTGGAGAGGAGGCAGAGCGGGGGCGGGAGCTCAGTTCCTGCTCCTGGCTCTTCCATCCTCCCCCCCCCCCCCCTGCATATGAGGACACCGTATATCGGCTCGGCTTGAAAACCGAGCCGATATACGGTCGTCTGAATCCACCCTAAGCGTTTGCTGTGATACAGCTACCAATACCGCTTGTGTACTAAGTAGAGAGGACAGTTTTTATTTCTGCACTTTCTTATAATTATTTTTCCTGTTTCAAGATGCCTCATTACAATGTATCTCAGCTTTTATTAGGGCCTGACTACACTGTTTAGCACATGCAATAAACTACATTTTACAGTTTTAAACAGTTAACTTCACTAGCTTTTAATTATTCCTTGTGCATGTACAATTTTTGCTGAAATCCTAATGTGATTACCTGCTGCAAGAACATAATTTAATGTAATTATATTCAATTGCATCTGATTATTTCATATAATCTGAAATTGCAGACGCAAAGTATGTTATATTATTTATTGTTTGGTAAAATGACCTTACAATCCATTCACAGAAGTAGTAAGAACCACATAGACTAGTCATGTGATTAGGGATCATTACCACATGTGTGTACATAGACCTATACAAGACTAGTACCAGGTGATTAAGGGCTCTTTTAAGAGCTATCCTCTGACAGCCTAGCACCAGCTCTCCCTGCCACAGAGACCAGCGTCTGGCTTCTGACAAGCCGATGGTCTCCGTGGCAACCTGTAAACAAAGCAGTGCAGGAGTTTAAAAAATGAAGCGGAAGTTTCCAGCAGATAGGTTCTATCTTCCTGCTTTTTTTAAAAGTCCTGCACTGTTCTGTGTTGGACTGTGCAGGCAAAGCACACTGCCACAGCTTATGGCATTGTCCTCTCCAGGTCCACTCAAGGGGTTAATGTAACAAATCTTATGATAAATTCAATCTCGCCACCAGCACTTCATTTTTTTTCAAAGGAACTACTGTCTTTTTAAGAATATGTATGAAATTCCAGGATCCCTTTGTCTATTTGTCTGCATTACTTTTTAGTTGTCAGTTGCGGTCCCTTTCTGGAACTAGAGTGGCCCGGAAAGGGATTGAATCTGCTAATAATCAATACCCCAAAGCAAACTGGTATTTAGTTCCTGTCTGGTTCACCATGTAAAATTCAACCAAGTATGCAAATCAAAGTTTGCGTGCATGACCTCCTCTCCTTTTATATAGGGGCCTCAGGATCCCCATTCTCATGATCAGCAGATGTCTCAGTAGTTGAGATCCACCATTTATACACTTATCACCTCTTTGGTGTATAAGTGATACATTTTTGGTGCGATAACCTCATTAATGCTAGAATTTTTTTGGCCTCCACAATGTGATAATAAAAAAACTTCCACTAGAGTGCAACTCAAGAAAAAACAACCCTGGACTGAGCTTTCCTACCAAGTATAGCGCCCATGGGCGTAACTATAGAGGGTGCAGGGGATGCGGTTGCACCCGGGCCCAGGAGCCTAAGGGGGCCCATAAGGCCTCTCTTCTCCATATAGAGAGCCCAGTACTGTGACTAAACCATTATAGTTGGGGGCCCTGTTACAGGTTTTGGATTGGGGCCCAGAAGCTTCAGGTTATGTCTCTGTGCAGCATGGTTTAGGTATGGGTACGGGTACAGATACAGATAGAGGGGGGGGGGGCCCAGCTCACGTTTTGCATCAGAGCCCCTGAGCCTTTAGTTATGCCCCTGATAGTGCCAATTTTTCTACAGACATGATAATGGCTTGTTACACCCTTGACATAGTAAATAAAGAATTAGTATGCTCAACAATCTCATGCCATGTGAATAATGACAAAGCATACGATCAGGTTAGGTCACACTCAGGGGCTGTCCCATCGTTTCCTCCCGACAAGCATAGGGTTTCTTATTTCTCAACCCCTTGCATCTACTCCTTAAAGATTCCATGCTTGTATAGGCAGGGTTCAGATTAAAAAAATATGAACCAATTGAGTTTATATTTTTAAACTAATTTGCTCAGACTAAACTTTATTTCATTACAGGAATGCTCATAATACAGTTCAAGGACTTGTGTATAGTCCAATATATGTGGCAGAACAGACCGTATCTAATGTTTCTGACTTTAACTACTTGGGTTGACCCTTTTTGGTGTTTTTGGTGGATATTTTCTCTCTATGGATGAAAGGTAAAGAAAAATATTGTCCATTGTCTTCCTTTTCATTCCATTCTGTTTATCCTATGAATTATCACAATGTGTAGTCATTAAATAGATGTAGAATGCATTTCATACTTACCCATGCTCCAACATGTGACACATAATTGACCACTACTTTGGACTTTTGATCTATAATCCATGACGGTGATTACCTCAAAGTTTCAGCTTTCATTTTCTGAATGCACTTATTTTACTTTCAGCGGTATCCCACTTAAAGGGGTTGTCTTGTCAACAAAGAATATCTGGCAATGTTTTTCTGACATTATACAGTTAACTTAAGAATGCCAATTTTATTATCCCCTGTACCACCGACCCAACTTTGTCCTCCATGGTCACATGATCCAAGAGTGCTGTGTTTATCTTTGTGGCAAGATGTCCTGCATGCGAATCATGTGACTTCCCCTCCAGCTCATCCCACCTCTTAGAACAAACCACTTTAAAGAACTGAAGATGGCAATTGAGACCGTTTTAAAAGGCTGTTATGTGAGCACATTATAGTATCTATATTGCTGTCGGAATTCCTAGGCCTTGACTCATGTGAATTGAACAGGGATCACCATCCAAACCTGCAGTGACCTAAAACCAATAGGAGATCTGGATATACACATTAAAGCCATCTGACCTAAATCACTACTTTTTCAAACTCTTCATTGATCCTTTCAAGGTACAATTAGGTCCAGCAGCTTGGAAACAATTGACTACACAGTAGAGATGAGCGAGTATACTCGCTAAAGGCAATTGCTCGAGCGAGCATTGCCCTTAGCGAGTACCTGCCCGCTCGAGACGGAAGGTGCCGGCGCGGGGGAGCGGTGAGTAGCGGCAGTCAGCAGGAGGGAGCGGGGGGGCAGAGAGGTAGAGAGAGATCTCCCCTCTGTTCCGCCCCGCTCTCCCCCGCAGCTCCCTGCCCGCCGCCGGCAGACCCCAACCTTTTGTCCCAAGCGGGCAGGTACTCGCAAAGGGCAATGCTCGCTCGAGCAATTGCCTTTAGCGAGTATGCTCGCTCATCTCTAGTACACAGTTATTTCACACCTTAACATATAGAAATAAAGCACAAAGTCCCAAAGAAAATGGGGGTAACACAAAGGTTATAATCCAGGAAGAAAACCATGTTACAAAAGGAAATGGAAAAAAAAAATGTCATAAAAGCAAAGAACTATTTGGAAGATTTAAACCAGTAGTAGATAAAAGCATTATGACCACTTCATAGCCAGGGTAAAACTGCAGAGTTAATACAGTTGGAGCTCCACTCCAACCATATGGCCTCGAACATCAGTAGCTTGTTTTCGATAATTCTGATCAGCTTCTCAAAGCATCAAATCTCTTTAATGTTAATAAGTGTCTTTGTTGTCAGGTATGAACAGCGCCTTGATAGTCCTATTTCACACACAGAAGAAAATCCTTAGTCCTCCTATAATCCACCGGATGTTGGAGAGCAGCATATGCTAAAGAAAAGAAGATCCCCCAAAATTGGAAATAATGAGGGTAAAGATAATGTAAGAATTATAGCTGTGCGCTCAATTAGGAGAACAAATGTTTAATGATGTTCTTAGTACTCACTCTGAGGGGGGGGGGAAGCTCCCCAATGATACCATAATGGGGTGTGACCTCCTTCCATGGAATTTCAGGGTAGCCTTTTAACCACTAGGAGTATATCCTGGATCCAAATGGACACTATCACCCACAGATAGTTTTGTCTTCTTTATTCTTCTTTAAAAAGTCACAGTATGCAGAATTACAAATGCAGTCCCTCACATGGAAAGTGGGCCCGCAGGTGCAACGCGTTTCGGACACTTAGCAGCCAGGGTATCTTGTGTCCTCCATATGTGAGCTGCAAATCATGACTTTCTCCATCTGTCCATGTTGGGTCAAGCACCTCATAATCTTCCACTGTCTCTTCGTCGTGTCAGCACAGACGCAGGGCGGCGTTCACACAAAACTGCAAAAGCACACACAATACAGTTTGAGAAAGACTACATCATTTCAGGCAACAGAAGAAGGGGAAACGTGCCTCTTACTAGTCACTCACTTACCAACTCTCCTCTTCAGAGTAAAAAAAACAGTTGGGCATCAGTGCATTCAATGTCTTGGTCTTCTCCCTCTGTCTGTTTGATCTGGCTGGTTGATATCAATACTGATGGATCAAACCAGTCCTAAGACTGATCCATGTGGAGTGCATCAGAGCGTGCAGAGGATTTGGCGCAGGGTGAAGTAGAGGAGGGATGCTCATGGCTGACTGGTGGAGACTTATTGCTTTGTGCCTGTGACTGGAAGGAAGAGGAGGTGGTGGTTGTACTTGAGGCATGATGTGTCATCCACTCTATGACCAGTTCTGCGTGCTTTGGATGCGACTCACGGACAGAACCACTTCTAAGGAATAGCAGCAGGCTTGGAACGTGGCTTGTCCTTTCCCACCTCCATCGCTAATACCGACAGGTCCTCTACCCCTAGCTTTCTTCATGTTTCCTTTTTTAACAAGCACTATTGTTAGGTCTATAAGGTCTGCAAATAATTCATAGTGGCGGGACCAACAAGTTTAAATGACATCTGAGGTCAGAAACAGAACTGCAATATTGCCCACGGCAAGGTGTAGTTTATCGGTCTGCCTTGCTGCTATATACGTTGACAGCAACAGAGGTATACCCTCCCCTAAAGTACAGACAACGTTTTGTATAGACATATAAACATGATGCAGTTTCTTTTTCTACTTCTTCCAATAGAACCCCATTTCTCTGCTGGTATATACAGTATATTGCTGCTGGGTGTGAAAGCTTGTATATCACCTGTAGAATATCTGTTCCTTCCTGTTATATAGGCATATAAATGTGATGCAGCTTCTCTATCCTGTGCTCAACTGTAAAATGGCTACACTATGTCTATGTTATATATGCTATGTCATATGTTGCAGGCGCCAATAAAACTGCTGCCCATATGCAAGATGGAGGACACATTTTGTGGCATCAGCAACGTGCCCCTCTGCAGCAGGTATTATGTGAATTTTGATTTTCCTACAATTCTCTCCAAAAATCGGTTCAGGCTAACCCGATTCAATTTAGCTAAAATCGGGACAATTTTATCACTCAGCTGGTCAAAATGAGCAGCACTAGTAATGAAGCTGAGGTCTCCTTATTAGGAAGCCATGAGGAAGCTGTACGAACACAGGTCAACTTGCAAAATCCATGCAGAAGTCCTCTTGGTTAAGCTGATGACAATCATTAGAGATAATAAGGAAAAAAATGTTATTTTACAATAGAAAGATCATAACCATAATAGTAAGTAACATCTTGTATTCTTTAGAATGCTCAATACATAAACCTTAAAGATTATAGTTCATGCCACGATACCTGATATTAATGTATCTGCCAAGTGTTACGTGTGCTGCTGGGATCTGTAGTACTAAGGTTCCTAGCAGCTCAGCTCCACAGGTTGGGGTTAATTGAGTTGGCTGGGTGTAGTATTCCCCAGCAGCCAATCCCCTTTAGCCTGCAGCACATATGAACCCAGCTCCTCTCAGTAGCTGTGGCTGGTCTTGTACTGTTTGGATGTATCTGTTGTGTGCCTACTCAGATCTGTGTTTGCATGTAGGTCTGTTGGGTCTCTCTGCTTCCCTAAAGACGGTTTGGACACCTGTAGTCCTTGTCTGTATCATATGCAGATTCCCTCTTCCCTTCCCCTGACAGGTGTAGCCCCCAAACGTCTTATGTCTCGTCTGTGTGTCAGTTGGTGTATCCCTGACACAGTTCCCTATGTTGGCACAGTGGCTGTCTATCCCCCCTGTATGAGGGCACTTGGACTTGCTGTGAGTTTCATCTGTGTGCATGTGAGCTCTGGGTGGAGTCCGTGTGGTTTGCACTCTATGTTGTCTGCTGTAAGCCAGTGACCTGTTGTCTGTCCTGTCCAGTTTGCAGTGTGACTTGTGTCCTGTTGTCTGTGCTGTTGCAGCTTGCGGTGTGAACTATGTCCAGTGCTGCTGAACTCCTGGTTACTGTAGGAACTAGCGGTATAGCCAGGAGCCGTGAAGTGGCCCGTTAGCTTCCACATTTTGATCAAAATGTCAACTAATACCTGGTATTTACATATAGCTTATCACCTGTTACTAGTAGTTGCATTGTAGCTGTTGTATGCTGTGTTTTCTGGTACTGTGTGTCCTGTTGTTCTGTCCCTGTCATGTGGCATATGTATGTGTCCTGTTTTGGTGGCATGGTTCCTATGAGCAACTAGAGCCCAGTTCTGAAGACCACTGGGACGCCCTTTATCAGGGCGATGTTGCCGCTAAGGTAGGGCCATGTCATCTTCCTTGTAGCACAAGGTCAGTTGTCCGAAACCCGTGTGCGTACCCATCCTTTGGTCACGATCATGTGGGCCCTGTGCTTAGTTGCCCACACGATCGTAACACCCAAGTGGCTCATGCCAGTGCTGCTCGTAAGTCAACTGGTCATCATCAGTACAAGTTTCAGCTTCGGCCTAAAAAAGACTGAGACAGTGGAGGATCTCTGAAAGAACTCTATATGACTGGCCTAAAGCAGAATTTTTTTATATTTTTCCTGAAGAACAGATTTTAAAATGTTGAAATCCTCGGATTCTACTCATCATATGATTTATATACAATCTAAGACTACTGGACATATACACTTCTTTTCTTTAAATAAATAGTAAGAGTTAAATTTAACAAAGTACCTAAAATAGCTGCCTTTTATAAATATTTCTCCATAGCATTTTACGAATCTTTTTACTTCATTCCACAAGTTATGTAAGCACTTGTTGCCACTAGAATTTTAGTACTTCATTACTTTTTATGAAACTGTTTTTATTGAAATCTTTTGACTTTTATAGTACAACAAAAATCTTAGAAAAAAGAGAAACAAATATAGATAGCGATGAGAGCTGTAGCAGTGAGTGATTTTCGTAAGATACTGATTAGAGATGAGCGAGCATACTTAGCGAGTACCTGCCCGCTCGAGAGAAAAGGTTCGGCTGCCGGCATGGGTGACAGGTGAGTTGCGGCAGTCAGCAGGGGGAGTGGGGGGGAGAGAGGGAGAGAGAGATCTCCCCTCCATTCCTCCCCGTTCTTCCCCGCCGCTCCCTGCCTGCCGCCGGCAGCCAAACCTTTTCTCTCGAGCGGGCAGGTACTCGCTAAAGGCAACGCTCACTCATCATTAATACTGATCCAACATAGTAAGCATGTATTGCCAACATTATATAAAAGGTATCATGACTGGTCAAATGACCAACTATATAATTAGGAAACAGAAGGATGGAAAGCCCATGGGTATCATGCCGTCCATTAGTAACACTGACACTAAGTTCAAATAGGGGGAAAATCAGCAATACGTTCCCTGTGTAGATACCAAGGTGTAAAACAAAAGGTTTCTGTGTGCTTTTCTGTATACGTGTTGGGAGTGAGGTTATTAAACTTTCCCATTCCGTAAAGAATTCCCCAACTCTTTCAATATGGAAGTCTCCACCCAGTCCTTCCTGAGAAGAAAGAATAATTGATCCAAAAACACTGTTGAAGACGGCCGCTGTGGAACTATCCATTCTTGGAAGATACTTTTCTTTGCTGCGGCAGATACAAAGTGTTCATTTACATTACTTGATATCATTCCTCTTTACGATACTATTACTTCAGCTGCCATAAAGCCGGCACATCCTGATGTGCTATCCATACGGATAAACAGAAGAAGGAAGTGTCTACAAACAAATACATAGCTACAATGTTAAAGAATAAACACAATATTCCTCCTCTACAGGTCTATACTTAATCAATGTAACTAAAATCAAACACATGAGGCATTCCCTTCCAAGTCTTGTTCTAATGAAGTGACTTGTTCGAGAAGATAATATTTTCTGTGGTTCAGAAAATGGATGTAGATTTCACAGTCATTGGATACTAATTTGGCCTTCGTAAAGGAATTAACTGAAAGTCCCCAGTGTAAAATATGCCGGAGGGAATATATGATTGCATAAGGTCTAGTCACTTTGAGTCTGTTCCCCAGCCCCCCTCTGTCACATAATGAAGTGTTGTCCACATTTCACACTTGGTGCTAAATAGGAAACCTCTATGTACATACTGTGTAAATTGGGATGTAGGACCACGGACACTGCACACAGCTGAGGCCTGTTTGTTACCGTTCCCTGCTGGGCTGTGCCACAATTAATCAAGCTTTCTACGTTTTAGTTAATTGTCAGCCCCCAATAAATTGTTTTATTTTTCTGGCTCTGTTCCAGGTCTGATAATTTCACAGTCTTGAGTTTGATGTTCACACAGAATCCAGACTTAAATAGACTGGGGAGGGGAATACGCAGACCTCTGTTCTTATGTCTCTTGATATCTGGAACAGTTACTTTAGGTTAACTCTTAAAGATTTACTGGTGTGCAAGGGTTTCCATTTCAGGTAAAATGAAAAGGGCAATTACAACTCAGTTTGACGCTTCCAAAGTATTTTCTTTGTTGTTTTTTACTTTTCCAATTTTCTATTTTTTTCTTTATTTTGAATTGTGTAGATAGCTCATTCTATTATACAATGGATTATAACAACATCTTAAATATTTAATTTGCTCTTTTGCTCCTAAATTGTCTTTATATGAGAAGCATGTGGTGAAAAAAAAGTCTTTTTCTAACTGGTGACATCCAAGAGTGCGTAAATTTGAAACACAATTTCCACACAAAACCTATAAATGGCCATATAGTGTCTTTGTAAAAAATCAAGCACCTAAAAGGAGTTGTTGCTTTGCGGCAAAGCTCGGCATGTAGTTATATCTCAGGCAGATATGCAAATGATTAGAGTGGTGATGTGATTAGTTTTGCCACTTGAGGCCCTAAAAGTGGTTCCCCCTTGGCCTATAAAAGGCTCTCAGAGGCTACTTGTGTGTAGTGACCTCTTCTTCTGCTTGTGTAGAGCTTGTTGACCACTAGATGCGTCTACGACGCAGAGAAGAGTTTTCGCTCAGTTAACAGAGTCTGAGAGGGGCGCATTATTGGAATGGAAGAAGCTGGATGGTCGTATCAACGAATTGCCTACCACCGGGCCATTCTGACCAGACTGTTAGGAAGTGTTGGGACCAGTGAATGCATGAGGGCACACACACAAGGCGACTGTGCTCTGGATGGTCCTGACAGACCACCAGTAAAGAAGATCATCTGAATGTCCAATAATTACAAGCAGCTCCAACTGTTTCGTTTTTCCCCCATCCAGAGACGGGTGGCACCATCATTACAGGCCCCTATGTCTGTCGGAATCATTTCCAGGTACTTGACTGAAGGACATTTGCTCTCACAATGCCAATTACATGTACTGGCTTTGACACCCACTCACAGTCACCTCTATTTGCCGTAGTATCGTAAACCATGAAACTGAACTGGTGTGGAGTGGAACTGGGGTATCTTCAGCGATGACTATAGGTTTAGTTTGGGCACTGACGACAGCTGTATTTGTGTCTAAAGACCTAGGGCCGAGTGCCCTCACTGATGGTCTGGGTGGACATCGTATACGACAGTTGGTCACCCCTAGTAGTGGTACAAGGGACAATGACAGCTCAGTGATATGCTCAGTACATCCTGCAGCCACATGTGTTCCTCTCATGGCGGCTTCCAAGAGGCATTTTCCAGCAGGATAATACCGGCCGCACACACAAGGGGGTCACAGGAATGTCCCCATAACATTGTCACACTTGCATGTCTTGCCAAGATTTATCACCAATAGAACATGTATAGGACCATTTCGGAAGGCAACTTCAACAGCTTACGAGTTTTCAAGATCTAGAGGCTCAGTTATAGCAAATGTGGACCAATATGCCACAGGATACCATATGGAACCTGTATGCCTCCATGCCTACCCATATCACATCTTGCATCCAAGCTAGAGGTGGTACAACAGGGTCCTAGAACTTCCCTTCAAGTGTTGTTTTCCATAATAAATTCTCCTTTTGCTCTGATATTGTAATCACTTACTTATATTAATGTTACAATCGCACATAGAAAGTTCCATTCGTATCTACCAACTCCTTCTAGGGGCTTGATTTTTATGTATTTTTCCACAATGGGTATAGTTAAGGATCTGATCAAATTTATACTCAGGGTTTTTGTTTTCCTGATTCATACTATGAACAGGAAAATGGACTCCTTGCACTGAAGGTATTTGTTCTATGATGGAACCATGTGGCACCAGACAGACCCCAATAACTATCCATCTTGCTCTCCATTGTTTTTCTGGACAAAATCGCACATGCTGCATTCATTTGGGACAGATCTGTACTGTATTAGATGAATTTTAAACAGTGAGCCCCTATAAGGACATCAAGTGACATGATTTGAGCTCACGTATTAAGCCTCCCTCGCACAGGCGCTTTTTACCACAATTAGCACTACTTTTTCAGCGTAAGAATTGCACCTTGTGTATTAAAGTATGTATCTAACAATTAGATACAAAAGGTGAAATCACAATCACCTGGTGCCTGATGAGATAACCCTGGTTAGGGAAATCCCACCTGCACCCTGTATCCAAGTTGGGGGTGTATAAAGTCCTTATCCACGATCCAGTTACCCGGAGAAATGTCTGGAGAGGAAGAACTCACTGGTGTACCAGGAGCTTTGGATGTATATTACCAAAGAGAATTGAAAAAATAGCTCCGTTCTCTTATGGACCAAGGTACACCTCTTGTATGAAGTGCAGTAAACCCCCATTTAGGTTTCCATCCTTTTTATTTTAAATATATTTCTGCTTGAAGAAGGCACTTTTGTCGTGCCGAAACGTGTGGCCAAATATATTTAGAATGTCCCTGCTGCATAACCCACCTGCATTTGAACTTTAGGTCATCAACTGACGGGCAAACCTTCTCTTTCAGGATTTTCTAAAAGAGAGCAGAATTCACGGCTCCATCAACTATGCCAAGTTGTCCAATCTTGGGGGTCGTCTAGATTATATTGGACAAATACGAAAAGAGCCTTTGTGTTCTTTTTGGTCTGCGGTGGTTTATGCCCTCCAAATCTCCTATGGATGCCATTATTTGTATAGTGCGGTGTTTCCCAAACTCCAGTACTCATAGACCGCCACAGGCCATGTTTTCAGGATATTCTATAGTAAGAACACCTGTGGCAATGTCTGAGGCACTGACAATAATTTCATCACCTGTACAACACTGAGGAAATCCTGAAAACATGACCTGTTGGGGTCCATGAGGACTGGAGTGTGAGAAATGCTGGTCTAGTATCTTTCTTATTGTGAAATTGTATACAATGACCTTAAAGGGGTTGTGCCAGAATCAACTTTTATCTGTCCCTAGGATAGTTGATAAATCTGAAAAGCAGGGGGTCTCACCACTGAGACCTCTACCAATTCTGAGAATGGGAGTCCCATGCCCCCCCACCTCATTGTGAGCTTACTGCACCCCTGCAGATTGAATGGAACGGTAGTCACGCATCTGTGGTGCTACCCCATTCATTTTCAGTGATACTGCCAGAGGTAGCCAAGTTCTACCCGGTTTCATATCGCCAGACAGGTCCTATTTAAGTGATGTTTAGATTTGACGGGTCTGGCAGTAGAAATGCCCTGGGTGTGGCTAGTGAAATTAAACTCAAATGTCAATTGAATTTGGTTGATTTTTGTGCTATGGGTGCAATTACTTTTTCTTACATAGGGCTAGGTTGAATTGAACAGAATTTTTCCTGAAATAAACTGCATTTGATGATTACTTGGGTTATCTTTGTCCAATATTAAACATAGTTAGATGAGCTGTAACATTCAAATATGCAAAAACAGAAGAAATTGGGAAGGGAGCAAATACTTTTTCACAGCAATGTACTTGATGGGCACGTTGTGGGATGGTGTAAGTAAAGAGTTCACTACAGTGAAGTGCAACAAATGTATTTAAGAAAAGATGCTTGGAAACCAGCGGGGAATTGGCCCACTTGACAGGAGACAGAGAGGTGAAGTAATCCTTTAATGAAAGTAACGCCTTTTGGCACCTCAGGGATGCCTTCGTCTGGCTAGATGAAGAGGCCAGTGCGGTGCCGAAACGTTTTGCTTTAATAAAAGGATCACTTTCACCTCTCCGCCTCCTGTCAAGTGGGCCAATTCCCTGCATCTTTTGTTACGGCATGGACACTCCCGATACTGTTCCATTGGCGAGGCTCCTGCTGTTATCTGACCAGGTCTTCGGCATGTTGTGCTGCTAGAACCACATCTTCAGGTACCATTACATTTGCTATATCTGGCAGAACCTACACGCTCCTGATGATCTGGCATACGTTTCTGCTAAACTTTAGATCAGTTTCTCATATAAAGTAAATAGAATGAGTTGTGTGCGGCCATGCCCCTACAATTGGCCCAACCTACCTTTGAAAAATTGACGAGGCCCAACGTGAAACTCCAAAAAGTCACACTTTTGGAACGTGTGTCGAAATTGTGACTTTTGTATCATGTAAAAGGCATAATAGATATGCCCACAGCTTTGCCAAGACCAGACATAGAAAGAAATGTCTATTAGAAGACCCACCCTACATGTTCTCCCCACCCTGCTTGGCTTGATTTGTGCACAGTGGACATTTCTTCCTGTAACCAACTCTTTTTAAAATCAGGTTTTTCTTTGAAACATTGGAGCATTTAGTAAAATCTAGTCCTTTTGTAAATGACCAATGTAAAAAATGGATAAAAACCTAGTACATCATACAAACATCAAAGAAACGTTCTTATAACAGAAAGTGAGGATGATTTATATTTCAATAAAGCCAGCAACAAAACACGTTTCAAGGCAAAAGAGCCCCTTCATCAATTACTAGATAGCAGCCTATGTAACACATATAAAAGAGGGTCCAAAAAGGGAGAGAGAGGTAAAAACACAGAATAAATTACAATGTAATCATACACTGGTACAAAGATAAGCCTGATAGGGTGCATGAGTCGACGCACAAGAGTTCATGTGGGGTAAAAGTGGGACCCAGGGATGTGATATATGCTATATAATGAAATGTATGATTAGATTCAATATATATTCTATATATAGTTTCTGTTTAACCTGTGAAAGGAAATAGCTGAGTCCACTGGAGTCTATTTAATGACCGATACTCTTAAACTCCTTAAGGACCAAGTGTGGCAAATTTACGATGCTTGGTCCAGGAATATAATCCCAGCCAATAGTGGACGTATGGCTGTGGGGGTTGCCCTCATCCCATTGCTTTCAATTGGGTGGTAGCAGCGTCGGCTCCATTGTAAGCAATGGGATAGCATTGCGCTCCTCTGCCACAGCTGTGGCAGG